>NC_046365.1:42347700-42448404 GCF_011125445.2 Fundulus heteroclitus | reverse complement strand
ACACCTTCCTTCTGTCTCCAGTCGCCTACATGTTCCAGGGAAACACTTGCTGTCTCCGTCCACCTGTCGCAACCTGCAGGAGAAAGGTAAGAACAACACACACCATGGCTGACCTGAATCACATACCAGCATAATATTAGGAAAATAAAAGCGGTTATGTGTATTCTGAATGTTGTCTTAATAACATCTCCATTACATCATCTGGGATACAGACTGAAATTAATGGTGAAAAACGTTCTCTTTTTCAAAGACAGTTAAGGCCTCCATGATTCCTCTGAGACCTTTAGCCCAGACACGGTGCAGCAGAATATAAAACTGTGCATCATTGTTTCACAATTTTTAGGCAGGTTCCCTTAATAAGTTGTCTTTTTGTTATTAGTAATGCTTAGATTTAAGTCGTACAGAATAAGTGTATTCTAACTGATCCCAGTAATCAAACTAAGTCAAGTTCACTTTATTCTCCAGTTGGTTAAAAAAAATTTCTTTCTAAAGGAAGCCTAGCGGCAAACAGGCTTCAATATTTGGCAAAGACTCCTGCATAGGTGTCGAAGCATTTTCAGAAGGAACAGAGTGAAAGTCCGGTTGCCTCTGATTTAAACCGTTAGCTGTTGCAACGACCCAAATAACAGAATTTGCTCAGGCATGAAACTCAGCAGACTGCATCTGGTCATCGCCTCCTCCTGGATGAGCGTGGAGCCACCGTTGCTGGCCCTGCGTTGCTGACTTTTCAGCAATCCCTCATACCGAGCATGCATGTAGTGACAGCAGGGATGGGTACCAAAGTCTGTGCGTACAGGTACCGACACAAATTCTACCGAGTTGATGTTTCGTTAAGAGCATCACTGAAGTTGAGGCACTTGATAGTGCTTTTGTAAATTCTGAAGCAGTGCTCTATATGTGCGGCGTACTTTGTAGCTCTAAGTTTCAATGCTCATGCCATGGTCTTTTTTATTAAAGTGAGAGCCTGGCTTAGCAGAAATGTTGATAAGCAACAGTATCAGACTGCATCTAAAATCTAGTGCCAAAGGTTCATTTGCTCAAAATATGCTTTGTGTGCCTTTGAAGCGGAAAGCAGATATCGTTTGATAGAGGTATTATGAATCAAATCAAAAACAGCCAAAAAAAATTGCTTTCTTCATTAATTTTTTCAAATTAAAGACTGTTCCCCTGGATAGAAGTTCCTGAAATTTAGACCAAAAACCTTCCCCCTGTACAGCTATGTTTGTTTTAAAAAAAAACCTTAGGTGATAATTCTTCAAACCTTGGAATTATGATAATTTCTGTAAAAACAGTCTCTTGTGGTTGCCCTGTACTTGAGGATCACCACATCAGTTTGGGGGCTGTGTTGCAGTGTCCTTGGTCTGCTTTGGGAGAGGGAGCATATTAGCAGTCTTTCTTAGATCCTGGACTTCATTGGAGTGTTGTAGTGATTACAGCCCGTCCTCAGGGACATCGATTGTCCTGCTCCTCCCAGGCAAGCCCCACACAACGCTGACTAATGAACTTGTGGCCGTGCCAAGTACAATTAACTGTCAGTTCAACATCGACGAGCTCCAAACTTAATGAAATTTGCCTCCAGGCCCTGGGGTATTTGGGGTTGTAGTTTGCATTCTACTTTGTTCTGCCATGCCTGCAGTCATGCCACCCTCTCAGGTTATATTGCATGATGTTTGAGTAAGATAGCTGTTTTTCTTCACCTTACTTACTTTAACTGCATCCTTATGTCACCACCGTTTGTGACTGGGAGCATGTGGGGTGTAAACAGCAAATATATAAAAACAGTAAACCTAGGAAGAGAGAATGGAGCAAATCATGGGACATATATCATTACATAGAGGCACAGTTCTCTGCAAAAATAATTCCAGTAAACCAGTTTGTCGCTGTTTGGTTCCAGAAATTATACCCCCACCCACTCACGTGTTAGTGGATTGCTAAACCCAGGTTTTGATTTCTCTGAATACTTTCTATATTAACATTTACACCAATACCCTAGTCCAGCATGGATGGTGATACTTTTCTCAGGTATCACTTCACACATGTCAGTTTAAATAATTTGGATTACAAGATAGTTTAAAGAGTAGTCTGTTGAACTAATTAGCAGAACAAGAATCACAGAATGTTTCCTTGAGGGGAAACTGAGTGAGCTGCAGAGAACCCCACAAGGCATTAGAGCCATGAGCTCGTCAGGCGTCTTAATTAAAAAGAAACAACTGCTAACCGTCGGTACGAACAAAGCTAGCAAGTCTGTCTTGTTTTTCAGGTTTTTTTAAATCGTTCCTAATTCATGTTTATGAGGTCCATTAGATTTTCTGCAAACTTGTGACTTCTGAGCCGGTGTCTCCAAAAATGTATTATGGTTACAAAATGACAACAAAGATTCTTGATTCATAAAAAACTGAAGTTAATGTTATTAAATGGTAGCAGAATAACTTGAGGGTTGCTCCCCAATTGTCTTTTTTCTAACTGTAAGAAATGCAAGCTTTGTATCCTGGCCTGTTTCTTTCTGTATTGCTTCATGTTCTTCCATGTTCCCCGTTTGTTCTGTACGTCTCTGCGTTCTCCTGGGAAGGACTGGACTCTTGTCCAGGATGTACCAACTCTTGCCTGCTGACTGCTGGAAATAGACCATCAAACCTCAATCATAACCCAGTAAAAGCCAAATTAACTGCAGCATTCACTGCATCTTTTTGTTTGAATCGTCTGTGAAGCCGAAATATTATCAAATGTAATATCGTAATTTTATAATTACATTTTAGACTTGAGTCATATTTAAATTGTGAATTGCCCATTTACCTGATAAAAACTGCTTATAATTTAAGGTATTTTGAGGAATTAAACAAGGCCATCTAGCACGGATACAAAGTTGAAAAATGTAGCAGCGACAATGTTACTCAGTAAATCAACACATTGATTCAATTTAATCAATTTAAATTCAAAAGTACACAAGTGAAATTTACTGCATTATTGCACCATATTTATTTTTTTTATTTTTATTTTTCCAGTGTCCTGTCAAGCAATGTTGGGCAATAGGAGAATGATATCTCAATGCAGATAGAGCTCGACAGATTTTGCTTTTACAAGTGAAGCGAACAGCTTTTGCCATAATGCTCCGCTTGATTTATGCATGTAAATAGCTTTATTGCGATTCCGGCAGGGAGAATTTCAAAATCATATGGACACTACAACGGGAAAGTGGGAGAGTAAAGGAAGAACAAGAAGTGAGAGAAAAAAAAAGAGGTGAAAGAAAGAAGAGATAAAAGGGAGAGAGTGATAAAACGTTCTCCGTCTGCTCCATCACCTAGAAAGAGAGATGCAAAAAGAACAGCACAACCAACAGACAAAAAGCAACAGATACAATCGAATAACACCTAGATGCTATTTCTAAATCATATTTATTATTACTTAACCTGACATATGTAATGTGATACCTGAAAAAAGACAGTGAAAGAACATAAATAAATAAATTATAGGCTTTCTGTATATAAGTGAACACTTAATACCTGGGACCCAGCACCAGTGGGAGATGTGAGAGTGCACTAGTTTAGGTGAAGATTATCCAGAAATAGCTTGATAATGGTTGTGGAGAACCAAAGACCCGCCTTCCCCGAGCACAGAGGCAGGGATCAGGGGACCCATAATCCCGGACTCCCAAAGGGGCCCCCAAAGCAGGGCGCCTAGGAGGGGCCGACACAGGATATCTGCAACCCCCCCCCCCCCCCCCCCCAAGGAAAGATGAGAGACGACCCGAGGAAATCCCCCAGCCACCAAGAGCCCCGGGGACGAGCCCGTGGGCTCCGCCGGCAGCTAGCCCCGCTGAAGTGGTCCTGGCCAGAGGCCCCAGGGGCGCCCCCCCGGGGCCCCCCCGGGGAGCCAGGGGCCAGGCACACCCGGGAACCCGCCCCAAACCCGAGGCCCACCAATGCGCCAGAGGGCCAATGCGCCTGCCAGCGCAGCGGAGGAGGGCAGGACGTGGGGGATGGTCTCCGCACCTAGCGGAGACTTGAGATGTTCTTGGGAGACGGAGCGGACCACACCCATACCTGAAAAAAAAAAAATAAAATAAAATAAAAAAAAAAAAAACTCATTCACACCATCCCATCCCCAATCACAACATACAGATTTAAAAATATAACACTCGCATCCAACACTGACCAGAGGGGGGGGGTCACCCCAAATCGACTATACGACTGCTTGTGCCCGACCCCGGACCAGACGCCCCCTGGACCGGGCCCCCCAAAGAGGGGGGGCCAACACGACCCGTACGAGCCACCCAGCCAGAACCCCCTCACCCCCTAAATACCTAATACACCCCCTCCCTCCCCCACCTTACCCTTGCCACCCCTGCCCCCCACCCCTCCTGGGGGGAGCGGAGGCGTCAGCCCCAGACCTGGCAAGCCGCTGACTACCCATTGCAGCCCCCCGCCAAGACCCCGTACCCAGTGGCCCGCACCTCCTCCAGGCCCCAGACTCCTTGCTGCCATCGGAGAACGGGGGTGTGCAAAGACCCCGATCCTCCCTACGCCCGCTCAGATGTTGTGTTGTTGCATGTTGTTCTCAAGTGTGTTTAAAAACTGGGAGCACCGAAGGGGGTGCACGGCACAGCCCACCCCCCTCCGGAAGGAAGCTGGTGCCAGCGCCACCCCTCCAGGCAACTGCCCAGAACCCTCAATGTCTAAGTGCGGGAGGAGGTGAAGGGAGCCGTCCGAGGTGAGGCTCACACAACATAAGCCCCCCCCCCCCCCCAATCCCCCCCCCTCCCCCCCCCCCCCCCCCCCAGACGTCTTCCCCCCACCCACCCCATACCATGGCCTACATGAGTGCGTTGTGAAAATGTTTGGAGTGAAAGTGTCTAAAATGCATGATAAAATTGGGGAGAGGGGCGTCACCAGAAAGTGGCAACCTCCAGTAACACCCCCTCCCCAAGGACCTACATGTGTGGCGGCGTGATGGAGCAGGCAGAGGGAGGAGTCCGGGGATGGGGAGCAATGGACTGGGAAGCCATCCCAGGGAGCCAGCTCCCCTACTGACTCCAATTGGCACCCCCGCTCCCCGAAAGCCCCACCCAGAGAAGGGGGCCTCACCAGCGGCACCATCCTTGCCCGGGGGCCAGGGAGAGGCCGCAGGGCCCGCCAGCCAACCACCCACCAGGACCAACACCTCAACCCCCCCAGCCCACCCACCAAGCCTACTGGCTTTACCCCCCCCCCCCCCCAAAAAAAAAGTAAATAATAACTAAGAGGGGGGGACCCTGGTCAGCCAGCCCGCACGAGCCATCCCAAACCCCTCCCCCCAAGGAAACCCACACCGCGAGACTACACGGACCAGGACAGGGGGCCGGACACAAGCCCACCAGAACGTCCACCCCCCCACCCGTAGATTTAATCCATCCCCAACACTAACATTCAAACAACTCACCATACATTCGACAGTAGACATCCAGGCTGGGTAAGTCCCTACTCCCCCTCCCCCCACTACCAGAGTGCCTATCCAATGAAGGAGAACATCATCTGCCCTGAGATGTTAATGACCATCCCCCCTACCAGCTCAACAGGCCCCGAGGCCCCCCAGCGCATCCGAGGCCCCAAAAGCGGCACACCTCCCGGAACCGGGGCCCCCAGACCCACCCAGCGGCAGCACAGCTACCAGGTCAGTAACCCACGTCCGTCACCACGCAGCTCCCCAAGAGCGCCGCAAGCGGTTGCTTGCATCATTATTATTTTGCACTGCTAACATTGAACTTTTCCAATGAATGCCTTTTTGCACCATTATCTTTGCACTACAGACATGGAACATTCTTCTGCACACTTTTTTAAAAACTGCTTTTCTCCTGCACTGTTACATTCTTATCACTGCTGCACTTTATATTGTAATTTTATTTGATTTCAATTGCAATCTCATTTCATTGTCCTAAATGGCATGAATCGAAATTTCGTTTCGTATGCACTCTGTTCATACAAAATGACAATAAAGTTTGTCTAAGTCTAATTTGTGAAAGGTAAATGGCAATCTTCATGTTTTCCCTCAGGGGTGGTTAATGATGAGAAAAAGAAAAAGTACAAACCCAACGAAGGCATCGAGCTGGATCCTTTAGCGATTGAGGTAAACCCAAAGAAAGGACAGGTTGCTAAGCAATGTCTAATAGTTTGTGGGGTAAATTTGCTCAAAAAAATGATCAGAACAAAGCAAGAGTCCAACAAGTTTCTTGACCTTTTGTTTTCAGTAAAGGATTGCATGAAATACTTTCACTTCTCAAAACGGTTCTGGTTCAGAAGAGTTTTAATAAGAGGTGCGTGACTCTCCCAAACAAAACAAACATCTTTCTCACAGTATTTGCAACAACTTATGAACAGTTAAAACTGCTAAGCTTCTTGGAACAACTTTTTTAAGCAAACATTTTAGACTCACTTTCCCAAGGGCAACTATGACTGCATGCATCTTGTCTATATGTATTCTATTTTGTGCTATTTTGTATTATGCCGTGTACGGTAAAGCACTTTGTGACTCCTGTCTGAGAAAGATGCTTATATAAATAAACTTTACTTTCTATTGGATGGTGACTGGTGGTAGAAAAATCAGTCTAGAAAAAAAAAAAATCAGGATGATAGATTTGCATCCGAGTTCCTTGATCTCATTCATACTTTTGACTGTAGGTTTCTCAGCATGTCTCTGGTCAAACACATTTACATGGTCATATCATTGATTTAATTACATTAGCCCATTTAATGATTCCACTATCAATACACATATTTCTGACCATGATGCCATTCTATTTACGTTTCCTTTAGCAGCTGAGACCACAAACAACCAAACCCACATTATTTCAGACATCTCACATGTCGGACTCCCGAACACTTTTCTGAGATCCATCAAAAGATTCAAATCATTTCAGTCTTCACATGAAACCTTGAGGAAATGAGGACATGGTAGTACCTTTTACGACAGCATTTAGCTTCATCAAACCTTCACCTTGGATAAATGGCTGTGTTCCAACAAACAAAAAAAAAGTGCATGTAGACATGCTGAGCAGAAATGCTCACAAATGCACAATTGTATTGTTTGTGTTATCTCAACTGTTTACTTTTTGTTCTGTCATTTTTAGACCAGGCAGTCACCCAGACACCTTGATCAATGCCATCAAGGAGCTTAGTCTCTGCTTAGCAAACATCCAGTGTCCAACCCCCCCCACACGGCAGTAAATATGGATGGTATGTTTTATATTTTAGGTAATTAAATGTATACTTAGTCTTGGCCCCTCAGGAAATTTAAGAAATGTGTTGAAATGCTCGATTTCCCTTTAGTACATGATAAAATAATTCTGATCACTTTGTCTTCCACCGCTCAGTTAATTATCTCAGGCTCCATAGCTCTACCTGGCTCAGGTTAGTCGGCGTTTCCCACCCAATAGTGTTCGCCCCTCGCCATTCTTACATTGAATATTCATCCAGTCTCGCACCGCCTCACTATGACCACGCCAATCAACGTCTCACAACAATGACCGTGACAATGATGACCGCTCTGAGTTTAGAGTCATCCTTACCCGCCGGTATGCTGGTGCTTTAATGGGATTATAATGATTGTTAGATTTAAAGATTTATGCATACATCACTACTGTGTTTCGTATCACAGGTATGCCTGTGACATCAGGGTGATACGCCTCTTGCGGGAACGAGGTCTGGGGAATGGACCGGTCCGACTCATTGGCCAGTTGAAAAAGAACCACAGTGAGGAGTGGCTGAAAAGGGTTGCGTGTTACACCCGAGCGTGTGCTGGCTTCATCAGCAAACAGACCTTTGAAAAGTCTCCTAAACCTGTGGCCCTTCCTAGCTATAAGTGGCTTGCAATCGTGTACAGCCAAGATATACTTTACAGGTTGGAGGATATCAAGGCTAGTATCACCTGATTGTTCGCCTTGACATCTGGCACTTTATGCGACGTCTGGCTGTGGGATGCACCACCGATGCACACCAGCTGTACCCGACATTCATAGCTCGTATGTCAGCATGTATTTTTGAGTGGGATGCTGCTGACCTTAAACAGAGAGGCAGAGAGGGCACAGCTTATAGGTCATGGCTGGACAGCTCTGACTGAGAAGCAGCTGGATGAGCAAATAACAGAAGAAGAGTTGGAGCTGCACTGCAGGAGGAGAACTCGTGGAGAAGAGCAAACCATCCAGCTGTTGGATCAGCTGATCAGTGAGCTCATCAGTGACAAGGGAAAGAATGCCCTTGGTGTTCCTCTTCTGGACACCATACGAATGCAGCACATCTGGCATGTTAAGTGCATTCAGGACCCACCTGATGTAGCGCTGTACACACAGACTGGCACCATCAAGAAGGGAGGGGGTCAAGCTGCAGACCATGCGCTGTGCCAGAGGGACAACATCTTTGGAGTCTTTCCACTGCCTCTTAAATCAGTTCATTCCAGGTAAATCCAGTTTAATAATCAGGGTTTCCCGCAGCGCTATCTTGGCGAGGCGGCCGCCTCGCCAAACTCACGCTACCGCCTCGCCAACATTCCAAAAAAAAAAAAAAAAAAAAAAAAAAAGTGACGCTAACACGCGGTTTTTTGTTGCTTTCGCGCGTGCGTGAATGGCAGGGAAAAAACCCAGGGATCCCCCCCCCCCCCCCCCCGTCCGCGGAAAACGTGTCGTCCACCCCCCCCCCCCCGCTCCGCGAGCCGGTATGCGGAAAACGTGTCGTCCCCCCCCCCCCCCCCCCCCCCCCCCCCACCCCGCTACCCCGAGCCGGTACGCGGAAAACGTGTCGTCCACCCCCCCCCCGCTCCGCAAGTCGGTCCGCCTCGCATAAGCAAATTACTGCGGGAAACACTGATAATGCTCTTTAAGTTACAACAAATGCTTTGTTTTCCTGTGCCAATGATTGGTATTTATTCAAGGAAACAGTGCCAACACCTTGAACTTCCAGATCTACCTTTTGGATGGGCTACATCACTGGAACCACAACAGTGCGGCTGCTGCTGTGGAGACAAACCTCTGGTTTAAGCACCTACTGTGGTGAACTGGTTCATAGTGTCAACATCGATTACGAGAGAGTTTTTGGTAAGAAGCTGCTCCCTTCTTTTACACCACCTGCAAAATATACAGGTTTCAAGTGTTATGCTCATTGTCCTGTATTTAACTCTAATGTTTTTTTATAATCTAAAATTCTTTATGCAAATTCAGGTGAACTGACTGGAGTGCAGTACCTACTGAGGCAGAATGACAAACCACTACAGGATAAGGCACCAGATTCTGAGGAGGCAGAGACATTGCTGGAGCAAATAGAAATGCAACAGCCAGTGGAGGCTGATGAGGGCTTTGAAGAACTTGACTGTATGGAGGTCACACTAGCAGATTTGCTTTTGGACACATCCAGGAGGATCTCTTTTCTTCCTGAGCACCCCCCTATACCTCAGCTTGCTCTACCTCCTGCTGAGTCTTCTAGTTGCCAAATCACTCACCTGCCTGAGCTCCTGCCTCAGCCTTCTGCTGTGCTCCAGGCTACCGTTTCATCCGGGTTACCTGGGCTAACTACTTCTGAACAAATTGTAAGTTAAATATCAGTGTGTTTTGGAAATTGTTCATGGTTTATCTTTTTGAGATACTTAATGCAATATTTTTCCTCCACAGGCTGTTGATGAACACAGTAGGGCAGGACTGGATCGGGTGGATGAGCTTGCAGAGTACCTGGTGGAACTAAGAAATGAATAAGGTCCAACAATCTCAAACCAGTAGGCCATTACTATTGTGGGTCTTTGGCAAAACTTGGACAAATATGATAAAGACCGGATTGTATATGCAGCACGACACCAGAAATGACAGCTTATAGGTTGATTTAGGTCCCCCCCCCCCCCCCCAAAAAAAAAAGGCTGTTTATGCAGGCGTTGAGAGCACAAAAAGGCATGTTCTTGGTTCTTCTGCTCAATGACCAGATTGTAGCCGCCTAGTTGAGATGGTTTTTAATCAGGTTGTGCAACATTCATAGTAGCCCCAAAAAATTGGAAACCAAACCTTTTCAAGATGGTCATTAATTCTAAATGATTACAATAGAGTCGACAGCTAATTTTGAATAACAGCATTATTATGAAAGACACAACCCTCCAACTTGTCACTGTAAATCAGACCACCTTGATACAGTGGCATAACAAAAGATTTAAGGCCCAAAATGTTGCCATTCTGATGCAAGGGCTGGTGCTGCCTCAGGAACGGCTCGTTGCCAGTGAACCACTTCTGCCAGTTAACACTAAGCCCACTCAAGTCCCACCACACAAACACCAACACAGTTACAACCTGCCTCCTGACATCACTGGCCAAGCAAAAACAAAACTCAGTCAAAGACAGAGCTGAGCTGAAAAATATTCAACCAAAACCGCCTGCACCTCACCAAAATACTTTTTACATGCCACTCCAAATACCACCAGCCGCTGCAGCAGCTAACAATTTGCCACGACTTCTGCTGCCCTCCCCCACTGCACCAAACGTTATATGCCCAACATATTTTCAGGGAACCCCTACATCTCCTACACAAACCCAAAACACAGCCCAAAAAGAGAAGCGCAAATACACAAGAACAGTCACATCCAACCGTTGCACTAAATGCAATGAGCCACGCACCACAGAGACCGGCCATAGCCAATACAAAGGCAGGATTTACTGCCCAAACACAGAGACACTAACCAAAGAGCAGTGGCTCAGACAGATGAGAAGATAGAGTGAAGCTTTTTTCAGTGTTTAAGATTTTTGTATTTTTTTTTATATACATTGTCTCTATATGCTATAATTGTCTATACACAAATTATATAATGTCTATAGACGGTGTATATACGTGATTTATTTATATATTTTATGTATATATAAGAATGTTACGGGGTGTTTGTGTATACATTGAATTGTTTTAAAAAAAATACAATAACTCATTTCATTGGCCTGTTTAGATATTTCCTGATAATGACTGTAATTAGAGCAAAATACATCCAGTACACCCATAAATCCTAATAGATTGCAGCATACTCTACATTTGATTAAATTGCGATATCCAGTGCAAGAAATGCACATTGATTTTTGCTGAAATTTCCTGTTTGATAAAAGTGGGTCCTAAACACAGAGTTAATTGGCAAGACTTAGGACGCTGTATTAACAAACATTTTATAAATCTGTTGTAAGAAGCTCTGGAATTCAAATACCAGACATGCACAGAGGTTGGAACTAACCTAATTTAGCAATTTGTGTAATTTAAAAATGTCTACCTGCTGTCTTGCATTTGTGCAATGGGAAAAATCCACATACAATTCCTTGTATAACTTTAGATTTATGGATAAGAGTATTGAATTTAGAAATAGGGTCTAAATTCTAGGGCCTCCAAAAAGAAGTTATGACAGACAGACAGACAGACAGACAGAATTAGCATCTGGTCATTTCTAATGTTTTCTTTAGATGAGCTCCAAGACAAAGAGCCATGCTTTCATGTTGCTAAGGTAATCTGGTTTAAAGTAAATTCTGACTACAATCACTTCAATTTTATAGCCATGTCATGTCTTTTACAATTCTGCTGGATGATGGCTTTTACACTTAAAATATCTGTTTTTGTAGCCTGCACAGCCTCTTCCTCCTCCTCCTGTGACCTCACACTCTGGCTTCACCATCAACTTCTGCTTTATCAGCTACAAACCTTTAAGTGCCCTCCATCTGTGTCAAAGGTAAATGTTTTTGTTTGTCTGCTAAATACTTCATAGGATTAATTTTGCTTTGTGCAAACTTTAATATCAGTTTTTGAACAAAACAGTTTGTTATGCTTGTTTTGATAAAGTTGTTTATATTGTATTTACTTCACAAGTGTACATATGTTTGTTATTTCAGTTCACTAAATCCCATGTTGGTGGGTCTATTTCAGATTCACTGAAGCACAATTTGGTGGCCCGGAAAACACCTAGACCCTCTCCATCCTCTGTGAGGAGCCCTAGCGTTGGGCAAACACACACCTGCGAGACAGTTTCATCTGTGACCACAGCAGTATGTATTTGTTAAATTAATGCAGATATAGGTCATCTTTAATAAGAAACATTTATGCAGATTTCTAAATATCTTGTTTTCAGGAAGAGCCTGCAACCTCTCTGTTGTCAGCTGCAGCTTCTTTCTGGTTGCCGAATGAAATGAGGAAAACCATCCCTGTTCAGGACCAACGATGAATCTCCACTACCCTCCTTCACTCCCGCCAACTACGCCCAAATTTGAAGCTCTGCTATGAGCCTCCCGGGCCAGCCCTGATCTACCACCAGGTACCAACACCTGATCGTTTTTTTTTTCCCCTCATCGGCTCCTGGTGTGGACGCCCCATCACCAGTGGAAGGTCAGCATGTTCTGCCAAGCTTGTGGGAAGCATCTCACAGGTGCTGGAATCCACAAAAGGGATTGGAAGGTCGTGGACATTGACCGGTTTTACCTGCTGGGGACAGAGACTCAAGTGCAGGGGGGTGCAATCTCACATATATATTAACATCTCAGATCATGCGGGATCAACTTGACTTGCCACACCAAAAGCTGTTCCAGCTTATCCTGACCCAAAAGTGAGTAAAACATTCAGTAAAATGGAAACTGGAGGCATGAAGAAAATAAATTACCGGTAGATGTAACTACACGTGCAAAAAATGTGGTCAGTTCAGAATCATTGAAACGGGACAGAGCCAATATAGAAGGCACATTTACTGTCCCTCTGCTGAAAGCCTGACAAAAGAGCTGTGGCTGGAAGAAATAAAAAAAAAACTTAATGTCTGTTAAAATGTTTAATTCACTGTGCTTTTATTGTATATAAATAAACATTTGGTTCTTTGAAACAGATGAGGTCTATGGTCTTTTACTATGAATAAATATGAGCCTCTACTGATTCAATAATATGCATACACAATAAATAATAAATTAGTTACTCCACTCAGCAAGTACTTTAAGAAAGGTACATGCTTTTAAAAATACTATAGGTTGAGCTGCTATTTTGCAGTGGAAAATAAACTGCATAGATTAATAATATTAAATAATACTGTGTCATGCATATAGTATACAGTATAATGGAAACGTACATTTAATTTAAAATGTGACAGGATCAGAAAACAAAAAGTAAATAAGCTGTTAATCAATAAAATTTTAAAAAGAAGACTTTGTGGGTAAATAAAAATTTCTGTGTATTAATTTACAATATGATACTATTTCCACACAAAGAAAAACATTTTTTTTTTTTACATGTTTTTAAGATAAAACATCAGGTTACTGTCATTGACACCTAAAAATGTTAATTACGGGAGACACTTTCATTAAAACATAAGATGACAACGGCTGGGATCGAACCCACGACCTAACGATCCCCCTCTTTCCCCCCCCCCCCTTCCCTCCTCTAGGTAGACTATTGTTCCCCAGCATGTCCTTTCTGTGCTCACCACTCATGCATCTGAACACATTAAGATGGACATGAGACAGTGATACTTCTAATAGTTTAATAATAGCTTTTTCCAAAAAAAAAAAAAAAAAAAAAAAAAAAAAAAAAGTAAAAAAAGCAACTGGACTTGTTTTCCGTGGTTGAAGACGTTTCGCTTCCTCTCCCAGAAGCTTTCTCAATTCAAAAAGTCTGGAGTAACGTGGAGTACCATTACTCCAGACTTTTTGAATTGAGAAAGCTTCCTGGACAAGAACTCCGCAAAGAGTTTGAGATTAAAGCCTCTTGAGACTTTGATTTCCACATTTCTAACGTTGCTACAGCAAAGGTGTGCAGCAGAGTTTGCCCCCATTCCTCTTTTTGCTCATTTTGTCAGGGAGGTCCTGTTCAGGTGACGTCTGGATGAGCAGCAGGTGTGGCAGCAACCAGGCCTGCTGTGGCTTCAGACTGAACTCTGCTGTGATAAAACACAGCTAAGTTCTGTTTGATGGGAGGCAATCGTTTGTTCCACAGAGTGCCATGTAGGTTTGGGTTATTTTGTCCTCCCTTAAAAAAAAAAAAAAAAAAAAAAAAAAAAAAAAATCTAAAATTTGCATTTTATTTTCAGTCTTTGTGTTGTTGAAGGGTTTGGGGCTGCTCTTAGTCTGATCCCTCACCTAGGACCTTTTTGCCATTGAGACCATGCATGGGATATAAGCCTCTGACAGCATAGCTCCTAGGATCATAGGGACACTCAAACCCCTCCACCACGATAAGGTGGCAGCCCACGGAGGGGTAAAATTATAGTTTTGAGTTTTAAGTTTTTCTATTTTCATTTTTGTTGATCTCATAATTTACCTCTTTCATATATTGTGTGGCTGTTTTAAAGCCATCGTTTGGTTGGTGGGCGGTTTGCTGGGGCGTTTTTTTAAATGCTTTTTAATTTTAGTCATTTTTGGTGTTTTTAACCATTTGACTTTATACTTTTTTCGTCATTGTCAAGGATTGTACTGATGAACCCGAACTCCGCCACACACAGAGCTTTGTTTAAGAGCTTTTATTGAAAGGGTTGGATGGGTGGATTGTGATGACAGGAGCCGGCAGACGAGAAGGAGCTGGAACAGTTGGACGTGAAGGACCAAGTGCAGGCTGGAGAACGAGGGACCAAGTGCAGGCTGGAGAACGAGGGACCAAGTGCAGGCTGGAGAACGAGGGACCAAGTGCAGGCTGGAGAACGAGGGACCAAGTGCAGGCTGGAGAACGAGGGACCAAGTGCAGGCTGGAGAACGAGGGACGAAGGCAGGGCTGGAGAACGAGGGACGAAGGCAGGGCTGGAGAACGAGGGACGAAGTGCAGACTGGAGACAGCAGGGAGAGAGAATCCAGAGAAAGAGGCAGGACGATCCAATGGCAAAGACCAGACTGAGGAGGGTTTATGAAGGCTGACAGATGAGTTGAGTTCTCTTAATTAACGGTGACAGATGGCACTGATCAGATGGAGTGGAGAACTAGGCTGGATGAGAAGTGGAAGGATCTGGAAATGTCCAAAACTAAATCCTGATATCACTCCCTCCTCAAGGTCGGATTCCAGACGACCAAAAAAAAAAAAAAAAAAAAAAAAACCAAAACACGGTGGGTGGAGGGAGTCTCAGGACAGGGGTGGGGGGTGGTGGTGCTAGAGTACAACAAGAAACTACCCAATAGGGCGGACAAAGGGAGGCTTGAGAAAAAACGCTGAATTCAGGCAGCTGACCTGGAGGTTTACGGCTGCGTCGGCCGACGACTGGGGTGCGCTGGAGCGCTCAGCCGACCACTGGAGGCAAAGAGGATCCAGCGGCGGCGACTGATGACCAAGAGGAGCCTCTGGTGGGAGACCTGGGTGGTGGAGCAGAAGGATGTGTGGCGGGCGTCGCAGAGGGCGACCCTGGCAGAGCAGCAGAGTCCTGGGCTGCCGGCAGCGGAGGAGGACCCTCGGAGGCCGGCGACAGAGCTACACCTGGGTCCTCCAGGTGTTAAGCTCCAGAGCAGGACCATCAGTGGACTCTGGATCTGTGACCAGAGGCGGACCGCCTCACTTGCACTGGGGTGCGACGGATGGAGGCGGGTTCTCCTGGATCACCTGACGGGGCTCTGGAGCGTTGGAGACCGGCGGGTCCTTTCGGACCAGGGCCTCACGGGAGAACCTGAGAGAGGTGGAGGAAAGGCGGCGGCAGAGCAGCAGCAGGATCCTCTGATGCCGGCGGCGACGAGACTGAGTTCTCGGTGCCCGGCGTTCTGGCGTGCACCACGCCCACGCAGGCTTAGGCCGTGCGATGCACCACCGCAGGCAGGGAACGGACCAGCTGGGGAACAAGTCGTCTCGGTCGCCATAAAGTCCCACAGCTGCGACTCCTCGATGTGCGTCGCTCTGGTTGGAGGAGGCGTGGTCTTCTGAGAAGCATCTGAAGAGTGACAGGGAAATGAGAGAGGAAAGCAAAGAAGTCACTGGATCCATTACAACAACTATATCCCCAGGAAGAAATTTTTTCTTTTGGTTCCATGTTTGCTGCTCTTGCAGTAATGGAAGGTACTCTTGTACCCATCTTTTCCAAGAGAAATACGCAAGATATTGGACTTGTCGCCACCTCCTCTTCACATACACATCTTTGTTAAATAATCCAGGTGGTAAAACTGGCTTCCCTTTCATCAGGAGAATGTGGTTAGGAGTGAGTGGTTCAAATCAGTGGGATCATCTGAAAGCTTAGTAAGAGCTCGACTATTCAATATAGCCTCAACTTCACAAAAAATGTCTGCAATTCATCATCGTCCAATGTTTGACAATGTAACACAGAGGTTAGAATCCTTCTCACCATTGGGATAAGACGCTCCCAGACTCCAAAGTGTGATGCTGCAGGTGGATTAAAGTTCCATTTTATGCCATGTTGCAATTATACCTTTTGTATCCGGTTATGGTTTAAAGATTCAAGTGCTTCCCTCAGTTCTTTCTTTGCTCCCACAAAGTTTGTATTATCTGAGTGAATTAAAGACACCTGTCCTCTTTGACTGATAAACCTTTGCAAAGCATTAATGCATGCATCAGTAACCAAGGAGGAAGCAACTTCCAAGTGAACAGCTCTGCTTGCTACACAGGTAAAGATTACCCCATAGCGTAAGATTTCTGCTGCTATGACTGACTTGTTGGTGCACTGGTTGAAACAAACTTTGGGCCTTCAATCCAACTTCCTCCTTTTAACACATCTCCCACCTTCATTCCTCTCGAGGCAGGCTGCAGGATTAACTTTAGCAATAGTGTACTTACACTGCGATACATGAGTTGCATCTCTGATGGTTGACACCCGATTCGCCACAAATGTATGAAAACGCTTATCCTCGTTTATGTATTTGAGCACTGAAGTGCTGTCTGTCCAAAAAACAGACTGATCCAATTGCAGCTCCAATTTTGCTCTCAACACATGATCCACTTGAAACGCCAGAACAGCAGCAGTGAGTTCTAGACGAGGAATGGTTATCCGTTTCAGGGGAGTAACTCTTGCCTTTCCCAACAAGAAGGAAACATGGACTTTGCCTTCATCATTTTCAGTTCTGAGGTAGGTAACTGTGCCAAATCCAGTTTCACCGCCATCAGAAAAGTTGTGCATCTGAGCCTTAATAGGCTGTCCAAAATATCTGGGTTTAGTGCATCTTGCAACTTTAAAAGAAGCCAAATCCTTGAGCTCTTCCAGCCAACCTATCCATCGGTGGCTAATATCTGCAGGTATGCTGTCGTCTCATCCACAATGTCTTCGGCAGAGTTCTTGCAGCATAACCTTTGCTGGCAGCGTCACTGAAAGAATCAGACTGAAGAGATTACGTACAACAAGCCTCTTATGGTGTGTGCTCGCTTTTTTATTGCCATTTTA
Organism: Fundulus heteroclitus; assembly: GCF_011125445.2. Classification (NCBI taxonomy): domain Eukaryota; kingdom Metazoa; phylum Chordata; class Actinopteri; order Cyprinodontiformes; family Fundulidae; genus Fundulus; species Fundulus heteroclitus. The sequence continues at coordinate 42,431,109 of NC_046365.1, read as the reverse complement.
AATTTAAATGTGTGATTCCACACACCACTGTAATCCAAGGGCTCTTTCCACTGGAAGCTCATCTCGGTCCAGATCCAGTTCTCTCCAGTCTTTAGCTCTATGCTCCTCTTCCACAGTTTGCAGCACTATCTGACTGTAACAGATCAATTTTGTCAAAGGAAAGCCTCCCTCTTGACAAAGGTCACTGACAGCTTTAATCATTTGAACTTCTTCCTCTTCTGAAGGCAAGCTCTTCAAACAGTCGTCAACATAAAACTTATGTCTGTGTTCACCACATCTGAGGAAAAGTACATGCAATTGTCTTCTGAAGAGCATAACTGGCACAACGTGGGGATGAGACAGCACCAAACAAATGTGCTGTCACTATATACACCATCGGCTTTTGGTCCACTTTACCATCAGGCCACCACAAACATCGAAGATAGTCTATCCTCTTCAGCCTCTTTCACCTGATAAAACATGGACTCAATATCTCCCATGAAGGCCACTGGCTGCTGTCTGAATCTGACAAGGACTCCCAATAATGAACTCGTCAGGTTTGGGCTTTGAAGAAGCTGGCTGTTGAGTGAAGCTCCTTTAAATTCAGCTGAGCAGTCAGACAACCCTCAGAGAACCTTTTTTGGGATGACGTACAGCATGATGGGGAATATACCAGATCTTTCCATTTTCTCCATTCAATTGATGTTGAGGCACTTTCTCTGCATAGCCTTTACTTATTACATCATTGAAGAAGCTGGTGTACTCTGTGTGAAACAATTTTTGAACTTCCTCTTGAATCCCAACAGCCTTTGTTTGACCATGGAAATATTAGGAAGATTGATTTGCTCCTTTCTGAAGGGCATTTTTAGATTATAATGACCATCCTGAAGAAATACTGATTCATCCATGATCTTTAAAATTTTTCCAAAACTTCATGAGCAGTTCTCCACCTTTCTCTGCATTTAAATGACAACTTTGTTACAATTGCTCTCATGTTGGTTGGCATGTCCAGCTCTTACGTGCAGTGAAGCTCCTCCATAACATTGCAGCAAGCACATAAAAACAGAGAAAAGGTTTGTAATGACTTCACATCCTCCGATTTCACAATCCAAAGCCTTGTCTAAATAGGCTGCAGCAATCCTGTGTTTATTTCCAAAATGTTCATGCAAAAGTTTTTTAGTCCGTTGATAACCTCTGTCAGAAGTCATATATAGGCAACTCCTCACTAATTCCCTGGGCTGACCCTTTGTGAATTGTTCCAGAAAATGCTGAGCATCTGCATTATTAGCTTTGGATTCCACTCCATGTTCAAAGGCTCTGATGAAGTTTCCGTACTGGAGAGGATCCCCATCAAATACTGGAATCTCACGAGTAGGTAAAGTCAATAAGCGTTGCTGTTGTACAAGGGCTGAAGTGATTTCATTTTGTTTATGCACTATGGTACATAAATCTTGTATTTGCACAGGAAGTTTATGTGATTGAACAGATGAGGCAGGCTGCTCCTTTATTGACCAATGATTAGTTTGTGTTTTTACCAATAGTGTTTTCTTGTGTGTCTCCTGTCTTGATCCAACTGTGCATCTTCCTCTGCTCCTCAGTGCATCCGTTCACTTTCCTTAAATCTTTCTGTTGTACTGGGAGATAACTTTGTGGCACTGAACGTTGAATCCAAGGTTCAAAGGGTTTTGCTTTTTGTTCTTGTCTCCTTTGCAGATACAAACTCATTCCATCTTCTGGTTCTTTGGCTTGAACACTCTGAAGCATTTTGTAGCAAAGAGTTTAGCTGTTGATGCAGCAATTTCAACATCAAGCTCCAGTTGCTCCTTTTTCCTTCTCAGCTCTGCTACTTTCTCCAGAGCATGTTTTTTATTTAACTTTGCAGCTAGAAGTGCAGCCCTTTCTGCCTCGGCTTTAATACGAGCAGATGCTGTTGATTGACCACTTTGCCGACTTTTAACACTGGATAAACTCTTTTGGTGAGAACGTTTAGTGGAAACATTTGGTATGCTGTCCTCTGGACGTACATCATCAGAAACACCACCATCCTTTTCAGCTTTTCTCAACCATTGTTTAGCATTATCAATAAAACTGTTTTCACTCAACATTTTTGCTACAAACCATGCATTCTTTATTTCACATTCTTCAACAGGCAAAAGAGGCACCAAAGAATCATGAGCACCTTCTGCTTCTTCACACAAATTTTTCCAAGAGATGTTTTACCTCATTAACCCTTTTTTCATGCATATGTTCTTCAGTTACCTTTCTTAGATTTTTTTAATCCCGTTTAAATTACCCTCCTATATTTGGCAAGTTATTTTTTCAACAAAAGCTTTTGGTGTCATTTTAATCGTCCTTTTAAGCTTTGACTACTTGAGTTTCTTGTGAATGTCCCACCTCAGACAGCGGCCTTTTTTTTTTTTAGCCGACTCTTTAGATTTACTTTCCATAATGTCCTTTACTTTCGTTCCGCAATACATCCAACAGTCACCCTTTTTAAAATGTTCAGTCCTAGAATCTGGTCGACATCTGGCACATCTGCCGTGCGACTACCTGTGACTCCATTTAAAACAGATGAAGCCCCCCACTGTCCATTTCAGGTATTACAGCAAACAGGAAAATAATCTCCAAAATATGGCTCCAATAGCTTCAGTGGATTTCTCTTGTTTGGTATAGACTCATGGTTTTATCAGTAATGTCCTCTCGTGTCCTCCTTATGTCGTCCAGTAATTAGTTGCAATCATAATTTCCTGAGCTGTGATTGGATGCCCTCTCATGGTGTTTATTGGAGACAGAGGTCCTTGGGGCATTTTTACCGGATCAGAACATTCCTTTTCCACATCTTTCAGTTTCCCCGTCATGTTTCTTCTCAACATTTTTATTGTCGTCAAATTCAAAGTTTAGATTTACAGAAGTAGAAGCTGATGGTTCCTCTGGAAGCTGGTTTATGTGATGCACTTGCTCTGCTTTCCACATGTGACACGTTTGTTTATTCACTGTAAGAGAAAGAGCAGCAGCTAGCTTGGTCTAGGAGAGAGGTAGGGTCCAAACTCTAAAAGCCAGGGTCCAGATCACAATATCCACAGCAGATGCTTCACAAACAGTGCAGCAAACCACGAAGACAGAAGGATTTTTCCCACAGCAGAATCCTTCTCAGCTCATCGACTGTCAGCAGAGAGAAAGCAGAAAGCTTTTTCCTTTATCAGCAGCGTCAGCAATCCCTCGCAGCAGCTTCTACCTCTTTGCCGTATCGTCTCCCCTACCTTAGAGGATCAATCAGAAAGCTTGATTACAGAGATCCTCTTAGCGTCCAGCGATCTGCCGCCAATTCTTGACACCTTGTTTACTCCTCAAGAACCAAAACAAAAAAATTAAAATAAAAAAAAATCTGTTTTAAGTTTTATTTTTGTGGGTTTTTAATTTACCACTTTCATGTATTGTGTGGCTGGTTTAAAGCCATCGTTTGGTTGGTGGGTTTGTTGGGGCGGTTTTACAACCATTGGTGGGTGTAGGTTGGAGTTTTTTTTTTTTTTTTTTTAATAAATGCTTTTTGATTTTAAGTCATTTTTGGTGTTTCTCACCATTTGACTTTATACTTTTATAATCATTGTAATTGTAGATGTTTATATTTTATTCATTATTCTCTTATAGCCATTTGTATTGTTGATTTCACACATTTTAGTTTTTATTATTAGTTTATTTTGTTTCATAGTTTACCACTGCCATATAGTGTGGCTGTTTTAAAGCCCTTTTTTGGTTGGTGGGGGGGCTTTTTTAAAGCCCTTGGTTTTTATTATGACTTATTGTCAACTTTCTTCCAGTCACGTTTATAAGAGATCACATTCACTTGATCACAGACCAAAAAAATAAATAAAAAATAAATCATTAAGAGAACATCCACCATGTACTTTTACCAGTTTCCCTTTTACTCCAGTATTTGAGACTTTCATTGGTTGAAGACCGGCTACAGGAAGTAGCAAACTGTTTTTCCTGTTTTTAGGTTTAGAGTCCACTCCCATTCCCAACATGTTGCTTTCCACATTCCCCACTGGTTTCCTTTCATCTGTTGACTTCCAAGTCTCCATCTCAACAGTAGTTTAAGGTTGCCATTTCCTCTTAATCCATACATCGACCATGAGCTCATACCTAAAACTTCATTACCCATCACCATCGACAAATCTTTAGTGTGATATCCTGCTCCAAGCAGCTCATCCAGGTAGTGTACTTCCTTCGTAGCATTAGCTCATCCTTTAAGGAAAAGGAAACAATCCTGAAGAATTTTTCCACCTGGATTTACCTGAAGGCAATGAGAAAGTTGTTGTCAGCGTGTGAAACCTCCTGTTCATTACCAGATCTCCTCTGAAATGATTGAAAGCCATCAACTCTCAACAAACTTCTGATGGCCATTAGTGTCCCATTCCAGATAAGTTATGCAGCTTCAGTGGATTTCTCTTTTTTGGTATAGACTCATGGTTTTATCAGTAATGTCCTCTCGTGTCCTCATGTCGTCCAGTAATTAGTTGCAATCATAATTTCCTGAGCTGTGATTGGATGCCCTCTCATGGTGTTTATTGGATACCGAGGTCCTTGGGGCATTTTTACCGGATCAGAACATTCCTTTCAGTTTCACCATCAAGTTTCTCCTTACTGCTTTTCCTCTTCAACATTTTTATTATCCACATTCAAAGTTTAGATTTACAGAAGTAGAAGCTGACGGTTTTCCTCTTGAAGTTGGTTTATGTGATGCACTTGCTCTGCTTTCCACATCAGACACATTTCTGTTTATTCATTGTAAAAGAGAAAGAGTTAATTGCAGCAGTAGCTCCTTAGGCAGTTTCATCTATGAAAGAAAAAGATGAAGGAAGAACCTGTTAGATGCAACACATGGTCAGCAGGTAGCTTAGCCTAAGAGAGAGGTAGGGTTAAAAAAAAAAAAAAAAAAAAAAAAAAAAAAAAAAAAAAAAAAAAAAAAAAAAAAAGGGACGACGAAGAGTCCAGTAGTTGGTCTATAGAAGGAGAACATGGAGTTATTAGCAGCAGTAGCTCAGCGATGCCCCCTGCAGGAAGGAATGTGTCATAGCTCAACAAAACACCGATTCCCCTGAAGTACTTTACATTTCTCAAATATTTAGCTTCAATTTCAAACTAAATATTATGCATATTACAAAAGATCTTTTGATTTGAATACTGAAGGTTACCTTTGAAATTAAAATAAAATATCTTATTTTAACCCAAAGACATATTTGGTCATTGACATTTATGTCCATATAGCTACAATTATGAATAATAATACCCGACCTCTGCAGAATTGACTCTCTCCCTTTGTTCAAAACCCACCTGTTCCAGCTTGCTTATTTGTAAATACACTGTTCTTGTCCCTCTTGTTTTTTTAAATTGTCTGTAACGTGACTGAGTGTCAAGAAAGGCGCTGTTAAATAAAATGCATCATCATCATCATCTAAGCTTCTGATTGACCTTCTGGAGAGAACGTTCTTCCTGCAGCTTTTTAACTAGATTGGCCAAACCCTTGGCAGCCATCTTTGTTTCCCCACCATTGAATTTCAACCTTCAACCTCAGATTCCAACAACATGCTGGTTCCATCAAACCCTCAGCAGATCACAACGGCCACAGCAGATTCTTCACAACCACCACAGCAAACCACAAAAAGATTTTCACCACAGCAGAATCCTTTTCAGCAGAGAATCACAACTTCCCAGAACAACAGCAGCCAAACGCTTTGGCCTTCATCAGCAATCACCTTCATCATCAATCACCCGCAGCAGCATCAATCACCCGCAGCAGCACCTACCTTCATCAGCACCTACCTTCATCAGCACCTACCTTCATCAGCACCTACCTTCATCAGCACCTACCTTTAGTTGTCTTGTTGTGTCACCTACCTTTGATGATTAGTCAAACAGCTTTTAACTAGATTCAAACCCTTGGCAGCCATGAATTGTATGAAAGGTGGCTCAATTTCAAAATTGCACTTCCTAAATAAATGTCTTGAGATATGGTATCTTTTTGAGTGTTATTGGAAGAAAAAGGGAAGAGAAAAAAAAAAAAAGAAAAAAAAAACTTTGCTGTAACCTAATATTTTGTTTATGAATAAATAATTTTGTCAAAGTGCTGAGATCATCCCGTTTTTAAACATTTTTTTTAATCTGAATTCCAGTTACATTTGAAGATTTTTTTATTGAATTATATGAATACCTGACTGAAATATTAATGGAATTGCCCACCGATGTACATCAATCCTAACATATGAATACCCTTTTTGCTGTTTAGCTCATCGACTCTCAGCAGAGCACAACAACAGCAGCCAAACGCTTTGGCCTTCATCATCAATCACCCGCAGCAGCAATCACCCGCAGCAGCACCTACCTTTAGTTGTCTTGTGTCACCTACCTTTGATGATCAGTCGAACAGCTTTTAACTAGATTCAAACCGTTGGCAGCCATGAATTGCTTACAAAGGTGGCTCAATTTAAAAATTGCACTTCATAAATCAGTTTTTTGAGATATGGTAACTTTGAGTGTTATTGGAAAAAAAAGAAAGAAAAAAAAGAAAAGAAAAAAATGGAACTCTGCTTTAACCTAATATTTTGTTTGGCAAATTTATTCATAAACAGAGTGCTGAAATCATCCCCAGTTAAGTTTTTTTTTTTTTAATCTGAACTCCAGTTACATTTGAAATTTTTTTTTATTGAATCATATGAATACCCGACTGAAATATTAATGGAATTGCCCACCGATGTACATCAATCCTAACATATGAATACCCTCGTTGCTGTTTAGCTCATCGACTCTCAGCAGAGCACAACAACAGCAGCCAAACGCTTTGGCCTTCATCATCAATCACCCGCAGCAGCAATCACCCGCAGCAGCACCTACCTTTAGTTGTATTGTTGTGTCACCTACCTTTGATGATCAGTCGAACAGCTTTTAACTAGATTAACCAAACCCATAGCAGCCATATTTGTTTCCCACCATTTAGCACATCGACTCTCAGCGGAGCATCAAAACTTCCCAGCACAGCAGCAGCCAAGCGCTTTGGCCTTCATCATCATCATCATCATCATCATCATCACCCGCAGCAGCTCCTACCTTAGACGTCTTGATCCGCCGCTCCAGCAGTTGTCTCTCCTACCTTTGCAGATCAATCAGCTTGATTGCAGAGATCCTCTCAGCTTGATTGCAGAGATCCTCTCAGCTTGATTGCAGAGATCCTCTCAGCGTCCATCGTCGATCTGCCGCCGCTTCCTGCCGCCATGTTTCCTCCTCAGACATTTCAGCCAAGCAGCCAAACAAACCGCCTCCAGAAGCCAAAGTCAGGCCGTTCCTTTTCTACTGCGCTGTTGAGACATAAAAATTGATTTAAAACTACATCAGGGGGAAATAAACAACCTAGAATAAGGTTTTAGAAATAAAACTTACCGGAAAGTAAGCAGCGACCTGCGCTCCTGCGTCGGACTGTGACTGTGACCTGAGACTCCACCAGGTGCTTTAATTAAGCGCCAAATCACAAAGTCTCCGCCTACCAGTGATGTGACGTTCGCGGCCGATCCGACTCTTTGGAACGACTCTTTATCCTGAACTAGGACTTGACTCTGTGTGACAGCTGTTTTTTTTTTGTTTTTTTTATTTGTTTTTCATGACGTTGCTCGCCTTAAATTATTTGTCGCACATCAACAGCTATTATTATTATTTTATTAGAAATGATATGTATTTAGTGGGAAAATAAATATAATACAAGAAAAGGGTGGAAGATGATTGTTGCTTCTGCCAAAGCAATTAAAGTTCACTTCTTTCTTCTATTACATTTTTCTTTTATTATGTTTCTATATTATAAATAACCCTTAAAAGTTACTAATGGACACCCTTCTAGTAAAGAACTACATGAGTATTTGACATTTAGATCTTAAAATGTTATGAAAATACATACATAACCATTTTTTCTGCAACAACATACTGTAAATGTACTTTGCATCCTTTGAATAAATATAAATTTTACTTTAAAAATATTATTATTGTTAATTTGATATTTATTTCATTTATTGTTACTTTTAACCATCTTCTTTCTGATTTATATGATAATGCAAATACATAAAAATATCATTTGCTGTTTCATGCAGACTGCAGTTGTCATCGTCCTGTTGCATGTTTACCACTTACTTCAAATGATTTAGGTTTTACCTATTAAAGTGTGATTATTTTAGTTTCCAGTTTTTCCCTTTTTTCTCCTACATTTTTCAGTCTTGTTATCCATCTTTCTGTATTACTTATATAAAATTCTGATTTTCAATCCACTTTAAACTACATCAGTATTGATACTGATTCCACCATAAATCTGTAGTTCTTTTCTTCAGTCCTACGTTCTGACACGGAATATAGACTGCTGCTCCAGTATTTCCTGATTCTTATGGAGAGTCAACTATATAAATACCTTATGAAATAATTATTTAAATGTGTCAGTAATCTATTAAAATTGGGAATAAATACAGACTTATTTTTTAAAATATAGAATTAAATATATTTGCATCAATTATATGTTTTGACTTTGTTTAAAAAAACTAGATAATGATTCAAATAATCTTCTTGGTTGTTTCTGTTTCCATCTGAGCTTCAAACTAGTTGCTCTTGGGTTTTGCAGCACATCCTGTCAAACAACCTCCAGCTCTGTGATATATATATATATATATATATATATATATATATATATATATATATATATATATATATATATATATATATATATATATATATATATATATATACATATATAGTATTGATCATGTTCAAATAGGAATCTTCACATTGCATTCTTACAAAAAAGAGATTGAAAAAAGTTAAAAACAAGAGCTCAACTTTACTTGTGCAAGGCAAAGGAAACTAAATAAATTAATTAACAGGCATTTACATTAAAACCAGTGGAACCGTACAAAACCAATCTCCAAAAGTATAAATACATATAACATATGTAGAATTTAAAATCAACACTTAACAGAGACATACCCATTTCAGCTATGAGACAATTCCTTGTATCATTTTAACTTTTTTAGCATTTTGTCGAGTCAAAGGACCAGAAATTGTGACATGTCACTACAAATTTTTTGTATATTGTATGTCAATATTTGTCTGCTAACAAAGGTAAGGAGGAATAGAAGATTTTGAGTTTGTTTTTAAAACATATTAATGAAGGTTTTTGATTTTTCCATTTAAATACATATATATGACATCTTCCCATAATCACGATAATATTGACCAAGTCATATATCCTTCGCAAAGTAATTCATATAATATTTGATTTATATCAAAAGGTGTTGTGTTTTCTATTTTGGTGCTTAACCAAATATGCAGGTTCTGCCAAAAGTGACATGGATAGAAAAAATGTTCAATAGTTTCAGGTTCTTCAAGGCAAAAAACGCAGAACCCAAATCTTTTCTTAAGAGTTTCTGCTGTTGGATTATAACTATTCATAATTTTATATTGTACATCTTTTACTTTTGGTGAATGGGCTATTTTAAGTATCTGAAATATCTTCACGTTACCTGAATCAATAATTATTAAAATTTTTGTCATTCCAGTGTCATGAAAGGTTTTACATTTAAAGGTTTTACATTAGTGCAGACATTTATACGTAGACGCCTCATCGGGCGCAGGTTTGCACGTTGACGTCTCCGCCATATTGTATGTGGCAGAAAGTAGTGAACCTCTATGTTCCCTGTATACATATAGATGGAGCTTATATATACTTAAAAAAATATCTATAGAGTAATTTATAGAGATTGGCAGAACAGAGAGCTATTGATCGATGTTTTTAGATATAGTATAAGTATTATAAATAATTGGTGTGCGTTTACATATAATTATATATCCACATTATAGATGTGTGTATGTATATATAAATATTCACAACAAAAAACACTAGAAAAAGCAGTTTAGGAAACTATTGGTTGCTGAGAGCTGCATGGTATGAATGCACACCCGTGCTCTGGGGGTTGAAGAGCGACCTTTCAGCACCTGAGAGGAAGGTGTAGCCAGTCTCCCCTGCAGGGTGTAGCAGAATGCAACGCTCTGAGTCTGAAGCAGCATATTAGCCAATCATCATTGGCCAAGAAATATTTTCAGATGATGGAGGTGTTCTACTGTCAGGCTGACGAGGAAATATCCACTGAAAACATACGGTGTAGTAGCAACATTGACAACAACTTAGGTCAAATTGACTACAGTATATGGAGAGATTTTGAAGGGCTTTTATTTTGAAATTCCACATCAGACGTGAAGCAACATGTTTCACGTCAGAAAGATATTGCTTTTATTTTGAAAAGTGGTCTCAGCTGTTACTACATAATGCTAAGTGTCTGCCTGAGCTCCAAAACCCAGTGAGGGCTGACCACGTGTCAGATGACCCACTTTGTTTGTCCACTTTCCAAATAGACTGGAGTCGCGTTCAGAGTGTTAATAAAGGCCACTGGGGAAACTGAGCAGCAGGAAAGATTTCTAAATCCTGACATTTTCTTCATGTAATGAATTCTTATTTTCTATATTATTCTACTTCTTTACTTCGAACCGAGGGCTGATTTGCTTCGGAGATTTTTGCATGTGTGGATTATTTGCAATGTAAATTTTGTAAGAGGCCGCATTAGACTATTTTTAAAATGAAAAGAAGAAACGTAGACCTGTTTAATAAACTCATGAATCTGATTCTCTGAAACTCTCCTTTGTTGTTCATGTTGTTAAAATAGAAGCCTGAAACCTTGATCCTGTTTATTAATTTAGTTTAAAAGCATTTTCTTCTTTTGCAGCCAGACACAAAAACGTGTACAGACCTTTTTTTCTGTCAGTGCTGAACCATAATAATTATTTATATGCATAATTCATCCTCTCCATTGAACAGACACATCATCAGGCTGCATTATAGTTTCAAACTAATGCATGCTTTCAGACTCATCCTTGTTTCCTGTATGAATCACTGGGAGGAGGGAAGGCTGCTCTTCATTACATTTCAAATTAAGGGTTATAGAACTTACTAAAACTTATTATACCAGACTGATCGCATTAAACATATTTACTATGTATAAAAATAAATTTAGGTTTCAGTTTATTGTTGTTCCTTTTTGGGTTTTGGGGGTTTACTCACCAAATATAATTTTTCTAATATTTAAGCCCTTGAAATCACCAGAACAAAACATTCAGGTTTCCACTGATTTTCTGAAAATATACTGATCCAAAATAAATAATAAAATAAACGCCTCTGTGAACCACTAAGCTGGTTTTTGTTCGTTTCAGTATGAATACGAGCAGATAGCTGATTTTCACCAGTTCTATCTATAATCCAGTTAGTCTCAGCCACAGATTGTGAAATGCAGGATTGTGTGATGCATTTACTGCCCTTTGGACCTGTGATGTTTACTGATACACATACTGGTTTAGTCGATATGTGGGTTTAAATTCTAGGTCTATAGCTGCCGTCCCTGGTTCCCCCAGTAACCTCCCAGAACCTCCTGAGCAAAGATCTGGGGAGTATCTGTCTGGGGAGACTGGGGAGTGGTGGCCTGGTGGTTAGTGCATTGTGCTTTTTGTCACTAAAATGTATGTTGCAATGTCAATAAAGATGATTATTATCTGGTCCACAACTTCTGGAAGGTTTCTCTTTTCTGGAGAGAAGATTCAGATTCTGATAACACAGCAGGAAAGGGATGTTATTGTGTTTGGCTGCTGCACAGGGAACTGATCCAGTTTTTAGCTCCACCCTTCGTCCTCTTGTTGTAAACAAGTTCTGTCACAGCCCAGTGTTTGTTTTCTGTTGAGGAGAAGACAGAGCTCTGCAGGTAGGAAAATCTGCATGCAGTTGTTTACCAATGTCCACTGTGACTTTCTGTGTAATGTGGAGATCTGTGTTGGCTTTAGACTGGAGTAAATCCATTGCAGTAGGAGCAGCAGCGCTGCAGCTGTTGGCTTGGCATGCATGTCTGCAGACATGAATCCAGACTGAATGCTCTGATCAGGCTGAGAATCCATGAGGAAGTTTGTTATTGTCACTCAGATGTTTGTGCTGCTGCAGTTTTTGTGTTGCAGTCTGGATGTTGTCCCTGGTTCTGATTTCACTTCATGTTTCTATGTGAATGCTGCAGGAACACTGGGTTCTAGCTGGCAGTTTGTTGCTCAACAGGTCTGGCTTGTGTTCAAACCTGCATGAAAATCATCCTGTTTCAGGATTCTTATTAGAAAACAAGATACAAATGTCCCCCTCCCCCTTAAAACTTGTGGTTCCTCCTGTTACTTTACTTCCTCACACCTTTATTGTCCTACAGTGGGGAACTGTGTACTCTGCTGATTGCTGCTTGCTGCTTGTTTTATAGGCGTGTTTTTACCTGGATGTTTTCTGACAGGTTTACTGTTTTATGCTTTTTTTTTTCAGAACATTCTGCTTCTTGCCCTTTTTACTGGTTCTGGGATTCCTTTCAATTTTTAAGAAATGTACATTTGTACATTGTAATTTTACCTTGAATCTTTTTTTGGAAACTTGTCCCAGTTTGCAGATATTATTGTCTGTGAAGTTTTGTGTGTCGCTGAAAGTTGCTTTGCTGAGATTTGCTTGATTCTGTCTTGAAAGGCGCAAACTTTCACTTTCTCTGTCTTCCTCTTACAATCAGAGCTTTCTGTACATCTCAGCAGAACATGCAAATATCATGTGCGAGCTGGAGCTGCTGTCACTGAGTTTTCCTGCAGAGGCTGCTTTGGTGAATGCAGCAGGAAGGCAAACAAATTCATGCTTTTACTGGAGAATAGAAAATATGTGTGTTAAACATACAACAACTGTTTATTTTGCCAAAATGATCTGATACATTCTAAGATAAACCTTTTGATGGATGTGAGGTTGTTCTTTAAAAGCTTACTGAGGAAATGATCCAGGATGCAGAAGAGAAGAAGACGCTTCTGTAGGTGGAGCTCTTTCCAACTTTTGAGGTTTATCTGTAAAATTAACTGGTGTCAAAATAAATTCATTTTAAAATCAGGACAGGGCTACTGCACAGCCTTGAAAAGACTTGAAGTGATTTTTTAAATATTATTTAGAAGGTTTAAATAAATAAAAGCTGTATACTGTAAACTGTTAGATTTTTAAGGCCAGTTAGTAGAGCAGTTAAGCCACCAGATGGCGACATTGTTTAACATTTTAACAGCTATTTAACATTTTGTGTAACAGCTAATATGCACGTTATGTTCAATTCAATTGATTTAAATGTTATTTATATAGCACCAATTTATGAAACATGTCATCTCAAGGCTCTTTCCAAAGTCAGACTCCATCAGATCCTCCAGGTTGGTGAGAAAGTTTCCTCTCTAAGGAAACCCAGCAGGTTGCATCAAGTCTCTCCAAGCAGCATTCACTCCTCCTGAAAGAGCGTAGAGCCACAGTGGACAGTCGTCTGCATTGTTGATGGCTTTGCAGCAATCCCTCATACTGAGCATGCATGAAGCGACAGTGGAGAGGAAAACTCCCCTTTAACAGGGAGGAGAACCTCCAGCAGAACCAGAACCAGGCTCAGTGTGAACGCTCATCTGCCTCGACCCACTGGGGCTTAGAGAAGACAGAGCAGAGACACAGAAAGCACAGAAGCTCACATTGACCCAGGAGTACTTTCTATGTTAGAGAAGACAGAGCAGAGACACAGAAAGCACAGAAGCTCACATTGATCCAGGAGTACTTTCTATGTTAGAGAAGACAGAGCAGAGACACAGAAAGCTCAGAAGCTCACATTGACCCAGGAGTACTTTCTATGGTAGAGAAGACAGAGCAGAGACACAGAAAGCACAGAAGCTCACATTGACCCAGGAGTACTTTCTATGTTAGATGGTAATAGAGGATGACCTGCCTCCCCTGATGATGTCACAGCTAACAGAACGCCAGACCAGGTGTACCTTCTATGAAGAGAAAAAAGACCAAACAAAAAGTTGAAATAACAATCAAGCAATGCAGATTGGAGAGCAGTAAGAGAACTCAGCAGAGTGAGAGAAATAGGCCCTGATGTCCCCCAGCAGTCTAAGCCTATAGCAGCATAACTATACAGGACTGTCTCAGAAAATTAGAATATTGTGATAAAGTTCTTTATTTTCTGTAATGCAATTAAAAAACATGAAATGTCATACCTTCTGGATTCATTACAAATCAACTGAAATATCGCAAGCCTTTTATTGTTTTAATATTGCTGATTATGGCTTACAGCTTAAGAAACCCTAATATCCTATCTCAAAATATTAGAATATGGTGAAAAAGTATACTAGTAGGCTATTCAACTAATCACTTGAATCGTCTAATTAACTGGAAACACTGCAGGGTTTCCTGAGCCTTGAAAAACACTCAGCTTGGTTCAGTAAACTGAATCACAAGTATGGTAGTGGTTAAGAGACGACATCAGATTCTCACAGTAACTGGTATACTGACCATGGCATTACTGTCCTTGATTGGCCTGCCAATTCCCCTGACCTGAACCCCATAGAGAATTTGTGGGGTATTGTGAAGAAGAAGCTGAAAGACACCAGAGCCAACAATGCAAATGAGCTAAAGGCCGCTATTGAAGCATCCTGGGCATCCATAACACCTCAGCAATGCCACAGGCTGATTGCCTCCATGCCACGCCGCATTGATGCACTAATCTGTGCAAAACGATTCCCAACCAAGTACTGAGTGCATTAATGGACATTTTCAAATGTTTGATTTTGTTTTGCTGTCATAATTTTTTTTTTACTTGGTCTGAGGAAATATTCTAATATTTTTAGATAGGATTTTTGAGTTTTCTTCAGCTGTACGCCATAATCAGCGATATTAAAACAATAAAAGGCTTACAATATTTCAGTTGATTTGTAATGAATCCAGAATGTATGACATTTCATGTTTTTTAATTGCATTACAGAAAATAAAGAACTTTATCACAATATTCTAATTTTCTGAGACAGTCCTGTAGAGGTATAGGACTAGTTTTTCAGCATCAATCCTGGACGGAATGTTTCTAATTTTGGCGATATTCCGGAGGTGAAAAAAGGAAACTCTGGAAACCTGTTTAATATGGGATTTAAATTACATGTGTTGGTCAAAAATAACACCAAGATTTTTTACTTTATTACCAGAGGCCAAGTTAATGCCATCCAGATTAAGTGATTGATTAAGAAGTTTATTTTTTGAGGACTCTGGTCAAAAGATTACAACTTCTGTCTTGTCAGAATTTAAAATGGTGTATTACATATCAGTGCCACACGATGGCGCCAGATTACTGGCTAAATCTTCGCCACCATGCTCCTAGACCAGAGATAAATTAGCCAAACTAATTAAGATAAATTATAAGCCATTGTTGAAGCTCTGGGTTATGTTAGCTGTGTAGTTGGCTCTCCTCCTGCATACTACAGAGTTTATTAACATTTTAATTCAGATTTTTTTTTTTAATAAAAGACACGTGTTTCTTTAATTCTCTGAACAGATTGTTGGAACAGGAAAATCCTTTCACCAAAATTAAGTTAGAATCTAGGATTTAAAAAATATATATATTTTGTAGGTCATTATTTCTAGCAACAGATGTAATAAAGATCCCAATATAAGAAGACCTGACGATTTCTTCCTGTGGGTAAATCCTGTTAATCGACAGGATTACCAGTTAAACTCAGAGAATTACAGACACTTAGAGGAGCTCTGCTGACTTGTTCTAAAGACACCTGACAAAAACTGCTGGATCCAAACATTCAGAGGAAACTGAGCAAAGGTCCAGTTGCCTGATTTAAACCTGTTGTAGTTTCTGTGACCCGGAGAACCTGGACTGGCACGTTCTAAACAGTTTCATTCACTTCTTTATTCTCTGATCACTTTAGTTTCAACCAGAGCTCAGATGCAAAAATTGGTTTCATGTGTCGCTTTTTATGAAAATCATTTCTGACGTCAGAACCTTTTCTCAGCCTGAAACTACTGAACTTTAGCCCACTGCAGGACTGGAACGGGTCAGTTTGGATGAAGAGAGTCTCTCCTAAATGATGATCAATAAAATATTTTCCCTACCTGCAGAAGAGAGCTTGTTGAAAATGATCTAACTTTCTAAAGTTGGGGAAGTTGACCTCAATCAACTCTGAGCCCTGAAAAGATCATTCAGCTGTCATCTTAGATGCTAAAGCCAAAAGATTACTGACTTACAGCCATATAAGTCAGTAATATAGTGAAAATCCCCCAAAAATTTCAACACTCCAGGTGGATAAGCAAATCTATTCAACATAGAAATGAAGAGGATAATGATGAGTTAGAGGTCCTAAATAAAACATAATTCGAATCCAACATATGCAACCAGTGTGAACATGCATGCTTAGAAATTATGTCACCATAGTCCAAAATGCGTATACCATTGTTGCTATGCCACTATACCATTGTTGCTATAACACTACCAAGTGGTAGCAACAAGTGAAATGTTAGGTCCAGTAGAACCACTAGTAGAAATAAATGTTTTCAAAAGTCACTCAGGTAAATATAATGAGTTTCCTCTGATTAGGCAGCATGCCACTCCTCCACGGCCAGAAGTGTAATGACCTGGAGTGGAGATGGACCTGGTATTCAGCCAGACACGGTAGTGATGCTTTTTGTGGTGTTTATTGAAGGGAAGGTGAGGGAATCAGACAGGCAAGCAGACATGATCCAAGCCGATGGTAAGGCAGACATCCAGGCAACAAGTTGACAGGTAAGCAGAACTGGGCAGAACAGACAGGACAGGTTAACGAGCAGGATCAAGGTGCTGGGAGCTCTTACCGGAAACAGGACCGAAAACAAGGAGAACACACATGGGTTAATAGTTGACGAACCAACCGGTAGCAGAGGACTGAGGGAGGTTTAAATAAACGGACAAACAGGTGGGCGGAGTCAAACTAATTAATTAAGAGCAGATGGGAACACCATCCGGCGTCTCAGGAGGGGGAAGCAGTGCAGTACCAACACTGTTTACAGTGGGGGTGGTGTGCTGCTGACCTCGACTCGGGACGTCGTGCGTCGGTGGGCGGAATACTTCGAAGACCTCCTTAATCCCACCAACACGTCTTCCATTGAGGAAGCAGAGCCTGAGGACTCTGGGTCGGGTTCTCCCATCTCTGGTGCTGAGGTTGCCGAGGTTGTTAAAAAGCTCCTCGGTGGCAAGGCCCTGGGGGTGGATGAGATTCGCCCTGAGTACCTTAAGGCTCTGGATGTTGTGGGGCTGTGTTGGTTAACGCGGCTCTGCAACATTGCATGGACATCGGGGGCAGTTCCTCTGGATTGGCAGACTGGGGTGGTGGTCCCCCTATTTAAAAAGGGGGACCGGAGGGTGTGTTCCAACTACAGAGGAATCACACTCTTAAGCCTCCCTGGTAAGGTCTATTCAGGGGTTCTGGAAAGGAGGGTCCGTCGGATAGTCGAATCTCGGATTCAGGAAGAGCAGTGTGGTTTTCGTCCTGGCCGTGGAACACTGGACCAGCTCTATACCCTCAGCAGGATTCTTGAGGGGGCATGGGAGTTTGCCCAACCAGTCTACATGTGCTTTGTGGATCTGGAGAAGGCATTCGACTGTGTCCCCCGGGGGATCCTGTGGGGGGGTACTCCGGGAGTATGGAGTACCGGACCCTTTAATAAGGGCTGTCAGGTCTCTGTACGACCGGTGTCAGAGTCTGGTCCGCATTGCCGGCAGTAAGTCGGACTCGTTTCCGGTGAGAGTTGGACTCCGCCAAGGCTGCCCTTTGTCAC
Organism: Fundulus heteroclitus; assembly: GCF_011125445.2. Lineage (NCBI taxonomy): Eukaryota > Metazoa > Chordata > Actinopteri > Cyprinodontiformes > Fundulidae > Fundulus > Fundulus heteroclitus. Next base: position 42,413,387 of record NC_046365.1, on the reverse strand, counting down.
CGATTCTGTTCATAACTTTTATGGACAGAATTTCTAGGCGCAGCCAAGGTGTTGAGGGGATCCGCTTTGGTGGCCTTAGGATTGCGTCTCTGCTATTCGCGGATGACGTGGTCCTATTGGCTTCATCAGGGCGTGATCTACAGCTCTCACTGGAGCGGTTCACAGCCGAGTGCGAAGCGGCCGGGATGAAAATCAGTGCCTCCAAATCCGAGACCATGGTCTTGAACCGGAAAAGGGTAGAGTGCCTTCTCCGGGTTGGGGAGGATGTGCTGCCCCTAGTGGAGGAGTTCAAGTATCTTGGGGTCTTGTTCACGAATGAGGGGAAGATGGAGCGGGAGATCGACAGGCGGATTGGTGCAGCGTCTGCTGTGAAGCGGGCGCTGTACCGATCCGTTGTGGTGAAGAGAGAGCTGAGCCAAAAGGCGAAGCTCTCGATTTACCGGTCGATCTACGTTCCTACCCTCATCTATGGTCACGAGCTTTGGGTCGTGACCGAAAGAACGAGATCCCGGATACAAGCGGCTGAAATGAGTTTTCTCCGTAGTGTGTCTGGGCTCTCCCTTAGAGATAGGGTGAGGAGCTCAGTCATCCGGGGAGGACTTAGAGTAGAGCCGCTGCTCCTCCACGTCGAGAGGAGCCAGTTGAGGTGGCTCGGGCATCTGGTCAGGATGCCTCCTGGACGCCTCCCTGGTGAGGTGTTCCGGGCACGTCCCACCAGGAGGAGGCCCAGGGGAAGACCCAGGACACGCTGGAGGGACTATGTCTATCTGCTGGGAACGCCTTGGGATTCCTCCTGAGGAGCTGGCCCAAGTGGCTGGGGAGAGGGACGTCTGGGCCTCCCTACTGAAGCTGCTACCCCCGCGACCCGACCCCGGATAAGCGGAAGACAACGGACGGACGGACGGACAAACAGGTGGGCGGAGTCAAACTAATTAATTAAGAGCAGATGGGAACAATCGAGAGGAGCTGACAGGAATAAATGCTAAGACTGAACAAAACACAGAGTTGAAATCAGAACTAATAAAGAGACCAGATAATTAAAACAGTAAGCAGGCTAAACATGAATCCAACACAATACAAAACTATAAACAGAAATAAACTCTAAGGTAGGAAAGCTAACTTAACCAAAATAATAACATGAACCAGAACAGAACATTACAAAAAGAGCTTCTAATTTGAAATAAGATCTCTGACGGTTCTTCCAGACTTTGTGGGACTCTGACTGCAGCAATGTTCAGTCACAGCCATAAAACCCATTTTCAAAAAGGACTACTATTAATTTTAATATTTTGTAATATCTTTTTCACTATCACTGTGAATACAACAAAAAAATCACGATGAACCCTCCAGTCTAAAGTCTACATCGTCCATCCCTGCTGGAGGCGTCTCTACCAGAGAAACCTGAATATTCTAACAGGTCCTGAAGGACACCACAAAAAAGACAGAAATCAAAGAACTAAGAAAATAAAGGATTAAAATGTTGGAGACTTTAATGACAGCTAAAGTGGTCCCACTGTGGTTCCTTTGGTCCATTTGATGTCAGCAGAGATCCAGTAACATGTTTCATGGCTGTTAGGTGTGAATGAATGAGCAACATTATGTTGAAACCACTGGAAGTGAAAAGCATTATGGGTAAGGAACCTCCTTCCTGTATCTCTTCAGGGTTTATTTTTACTCCATCTGACCATTGAATTCTTTAATGCATCTGGATGCTCAGTATTGTTTTCTGCCTCATCTTATTGTTGCTTTCATGTCTTAAGTTTAGTTTTTAACTTTGTTGGTTAATGAATTAATTTTTGAAAGTCAGATTTATTGATTTTGTCTCACAAAACTGGCAAAATTATCAGACAGCGTAAATAAATAAATCCATAAATCCTGATGAATCCAATCAGTTACTTCGACTGCAGTCATGTCTTGATGACATCAAAAGCTGGATGACTTTAACTTTCCTGCATTTAAATTCTGACAAGATAGAAGTTGTAATCTTTGGACCAGAGTCCTCAAAAAATAAACTTCTTAATCAATCACTTCATCTGGATGGCATTAACTTGGCCTCTGGTAATAAAGTAAAACATCTTGGTGTTATTTTTGATTGAGGGATTGCTGCAAAGCCATCAACAATGCAGACGACTGTCCACTGTGGCTCTACGCTCTTTCAGGAGGAGTGAATGCTGCTTGGAGAGACTTGATGCAACCTGCTGGGTTTCCTTAGAGAGGAAACTTTCTCACCAACCTGGAGGATCTGATGGAGTCTGACTTTGGAAAGAGACTTGAGATGACATGATGTGGATTGACGCTATATTAATAAAATTAGATTTAAATGAATTTAATGTTCCTTTGATGCTTCAGTTTTTATAAATCTCCATTTTTTTAATTTATGCAAACTAAATTTATTGCAAAGTTTGTGTTTTTTTTTTGCTTCCATTCGTTCTGGGTAATTAAAGATCCGAACATCTTTTTTCTCTTCACTTGATGCGTAATTATAATAATAAACAGCAGAGCAATGAAACGTGTGTAAACTCGTCTGCTGTCCGTATCTCTGCTGCGTTTCTGTTTAACCCAAAGTTTAACCTTCATGTGTCTTTGGCTGTTTCCTTCCTGTTGGACCTAAGATGTCCCTCTTGAAACACTTACAGTAAAATGGCCGCAGGTTGAACCGATGAGTCACTGGTCACATGACGCAGAAAACACCATGTTTAGATTGCAGCTTGATCCTAAAGTCCTTGTTGGAAACCAGCCGACTCTTTAGCAGACCTGCTTCCTACTAAAGTCTCAGTTTCCTCTAGGTGCCTTCAATGTTTCATCTGTTGATAATTGAAGCATTTATCAAAGCCGAATATTCATGTCCACATTTAGCAGTGATGCATTGTTCTGATGGCTTAATTGTTGTTTTGTAACCTTTCAACGTACAGAGCAGAAAAACCACAAAGGAAACGGCTCAACTGTTGCATCAGAGCCTCCATAAATGAGTCACAGAAATATATATTTCTGTTACCGAGGATGTTTATATGCACCATAACTTGTTTCAAAGACATAGTTTCAATATTCAATAGAAAATGTAAATGCATGTCAAGCTAAGAGCTGCTGTTTTTTTTCTCAGCAATAGAAACTTTAAACACAGTTCATGTTATATTTTCTGGCAAGTTGGTCAGGTAGACTAATTCCTGTGAGCACAAGTTATTAAATCCTATCTAAAACAATAATGGCACAAAAACTGAAGGGGAATTCAAATTTAGGACTGCAGCTCTATTCTCTGGTCTTACATCTTAAAATCATTCCTTAATGAAACGAACAGAGGAGAACCAGGATAGATCTCCTCAGCTGTCAGCAGGGTGATCCTAACAGGGGAACACAAACAGCCAGGTTGGACTTTAAATGAGTTTTTTGTTGCAGATATTTGTAACCTGTGACTAATTTCCTGGATCCCACCAACCTAAAATTGCAAACATAGCAACATAATTACAATAACACTGTTCCTCTGTAAATAAAACTGTCACCCTTGACATTTAAAAGCAGTTCAGAAATCAAGTTCCAGCAGTGGATGAGTTCCCCTTGGCGGACCAATCCCTGTTTCCTTTAATAACCTCTGCCTCTGGATTTCCTCCTTGACTTCATGAGAGCCTCCCTGTAGTTCATGTGAACAGGAGAAATCTGAGACACCTCAGCCGACTCGTGAGTCACGCGTTGTTGTGCTCGGACTGATTTGACTCATTCTGAGAGTCGTTAATCTCAGGCAGTTGTTTTTCTCTGCAGGTCTTGCTCTCAGCGCTGCAGGCTGTCTGCTAACAGGCGATCAATGAATTTAGTGTAAACCATGTCGGCCTGCGGTGCTCAGGATAGAGTGGAGGAAGCTCTGCCACGGTCCTAGGCTGATTTATGTCCTGGCCTGACTTAGTGCATGTTGTGTGTGCTGGTTCTGGGGAGCGCCGTCAGCCTGGACCATCCAACAATAAAGGGAAGTGTAGTGGTCACATCTAGAGGTAATAAAAACATGATTAACCCTCTGAATCACATTATGAGGAAGATCATCCCTGACTTTACTGATAAGCCTCAGATAACAGGGGCTACACTGGACTAATCTGTTTACTGAACATCAGAGTCAAGGATCACCTGCAGGTCGCCAAAGAGTCCAGTGGTCCGCAGGTCAGATTACCAGATAACACGACCCTAACCCTAACATTTATCATTTAAATACAGACAGTTCTGCTCTATTCATGCTCCCACAGCTGACAAACACCAGAGCAGACTCAAATCTCTCATTTGGGTGTTGTCTCCTTTGTTTCAAGCGGTGATGAGCAATTTGCTTATAGCGGGAAAACTTGTCCAGCACCTTTGGCTCCTCTTTGTCATCCTCCAGTCTGGAGCGTCGTAGATTAATCTGCCTTGTTTACTGATCCACATACCTGGACCGCCTGCTTCAGTGGGTCAGACTGAACCCACAGTGGCCCGTCACAGGCAAAAGCAGAGTAATTCTCGGGGGGTTTCAGTCTGAGGAGCATCCATCACTGCATTGACTAAATGTGTTCTGCACAGACTTCTGTTATCAGCTTCTGTAGCAGCGGCGCTACCAGAGCCGCAGCCTGATGTGGAGATGGGTTTTACCTTCAGAGCAAAAGCTCATCCACCGGATCACGAGCCATTTTGTGTTTTCTCTGGTTTATGGAAATGTTTTTTTTCATAAAACCTCAACTCTGCAGAGGAGGATGGAATGTTGCTGGTCATTTTTCTTTCTGTGCGTCTTGATTCTGCTCCACTAAGGCAAAAACAAACATCTCACCGATTCGCTCTCTTATCTCTAGGTGAGTGGAAGTGATTCACACCTTCAGCAAACAAAGTAGCTGTTTAGGAGCGGCTTATGTGCCGCAGGTCACACCCTGTTACTCTTTCTCCCCCCAGCAGCCATGTGCTGGTACCTGGAAGTGGGAGGAAATTCCCACAGGTGTGGACTTTAATTTGTTTACTTGACTCCAGTCACAGATTTTATGACTTGTGACTCGACTTAATTATCTTATAAAGACTTGTGACTCCCTTCAACTTGAATACTAATTGCTTTTGAATTGATTTGGACTTGAGTATGTTTACCTAAAATCACTTTAGTTTCTCATTAAAGTCTAAAATTAGGACCCAGCTATCGGGTCCAACAAGTCGCAGGTTCACTGAAAGCCTTCAAGAAATTAAAAACATTTCTATAAATCTGTTTTAGATGCTTTGTGACATTTAAATATGATGAATGCATCCTGCTGTTGATGCAAACCAAAACCATTCAATGTTTTCTGGGGATATTATTAGAGCAGATTAAATCCCACGGTGTTGATTAAAGTGTTTGATCTGAATCTGAAATATGCAGCTGCAGGTTTTTCCTGATCCCCATCAGGTCGGAAGTTTTCTGAAAACTATGTGCAAACGTGTCTGAACGCTGAGAGGAAATACAGTTCTAGAGAAATATTTAGCGTTAAACTCCTGGTGGAATATAGGAAGTCAAAGTGTTGACTGAGTGTCTGCAGGATGACGTTTGCAGGGTCCTGATCCCTGGCGTTGTTTTACCGTCTGGTTCAGAACAGTTGTGGGTAAATTAGCCACTAAGACATGACTGACTGAATGTTTGGGAGAGTCATAAAGTTCTGTCATCCATGTGAATCTGAACAGAGGAAAGTTGATGTGAATGTGATCCAGCTGATCCTGGTTCCTCCTTGGTGCTTTCTCATCTTAATTACTTTAAATGTTTTAATGCATCTTTGCACACAAACAAGGAATGTGAGCACAGTTCCACTCTGCTCTGAATGTCAAACTTTTTCAATATGAATATACATACTTGGTGGAAAACATAAAATAATTATAAATATGTACAGTAGATATAATATTTTACAAACTGTGGGAATTCCTTTAAGCCTGATGGGAAAAAAAGTTTCCCATCAGGCTTAATTCATACATTTGAGGTATTTGTGAATACCTCAAATGTGAGTGAAAGATTAGAAATAACCAAATTTTGGAACATGAAGAACTCAGAAACACGGTTGAGTTCAGGAGGAACAGGGAAAACTGGTAATAATTATTAGTTATTCTTCCAATTGTGGAAAACAGCACCGCTGTGCCTAAAGGCGTTTGATCAGTACCTGACAGACGGGTTAATACAGGAATTTTTACCACATTTGGCAGCAAAGGCTGTCGTCTCACTGAGACTCAATGTTTCCTTTTCCAAACTAATCGGCAAAACAAGCAGGAAATGCAAATGAATACTATATCAATTCATAAAGTTTTTTTTTTTCTACTTAATTTGCTGTTTTTTATTTTTTCTCCTTTGTCGACGTGTGCTTCTGGAGGATTGTTTCTCTAGAGGTGGGCTCAGAACCACCGCTCCATTCAGATGTAAACTAAATGGATCATTGGCTGAGACGTCAAACTCATTTTTTCGGAATCAGATGTTCAACGTATTATTTTGCACGTATTATTTTGCACAGAATCTTTGAAAGACATGTAATCCTAACAATAATGTTCAGTATCAATACAGATCCAGTTCTTTGTAGCAATGTTTTCTGTCTGTGATGTAAATATAATACATTTGTAAATTATTAAAATTCTTTGGGAGCCTTTAACTACAGAATCAGTAGAAACTGCCTTAAACTTTTAAAGGTTAAGAGAATAACTAAGAAATGCACCTTATTTTTCCTCTACTTTTCGACTTGGATTCAAATTAATAATCCAAAGCATTCAATATAATTAAAAAATATGAATAAATTTAAAGACTTTTTCTTTCTCTATTAATTTTATTTCTGCAAAATATGGTTTAGTTTGGTGTTTCAGTCTCACATAAACATGTTGTCACCTTCCTGTTTCAGTTAATAGTCAGTTAATGTTTCAGTTAATATGTTTAATTTAATTTTAGTTTAGTTGAGTTTATTTGTTTATTTGTCAGGGACGACAAATAAAAAACATGCATTGTACCAGATTTAGCCATTAGTCCATCATTACTAACATTATTACGACTATCACAATGATAATAATGTTAAGAACAGTTTAACTGAACTGATGCTGGTTATAATGAATGTACTTTCTTCAGGCGTCAGCTCTGTTTTCTCTCTTTCCCTGTCATTTATGCTTTCCAAGTCTTTGCCTTATTAGTTAATTATTTTATGTTTATTTTCTTTGTTTATTCTTGTGTTTGGTTCTTTTTACGTTATGGTATTTTCTGTTAGATATCTGTCAGATTTATTTATTTCTTCTTGGTTTTATCATTTCTTTGTGTCTCGGTTCAACTCAATTCCTGGTAATTAGCAGTGTTGGGCAAGTTATTTGTCCAGTGTAGTGAGCTAAGCTATCAGTTACTCAACAATAAATTAAGCTTCACTACACAAAAGCTACCACCTATAGAAATATAGCAAGCTAAGTTACACAAATGTGTTAAAAGTAGCTTAACTACATCAGAAGCTACTTAACGTTGTACCAACCTAATGTCAGATCAATTGAAAATGAGTCTGATACACTGGTTAAAACATTTATTAAAGATCAGCCAATGCCCTAACACAGTGTAGACATTGCTTTATGAGCAGCATAATAAAATACAAACTGAAGTAATTACTGCTAGAAATAAAACAAAAAGGTTATTGGCCTAGTACGTGCGGTGGCGTTAATAACGATTGGTGGCGTTTTTTGCATATTATATTATCAGGAGGTTGTCTTTTATGTGCTCAGCCACTAGATTTAAAGGTGTTTAACCTAATAAGAACACTGCAGCATCAGACACAACCAGGAGGTCCCTGATCGTTGGGGAAAGGCAGAAAGAAGATGCACCTTCCTTTCTGATCCTGTCTAAATCCTGCCTTGCTCTTTGACGTCTCCTATCTGTGCACTGTTAATCTTGTTGTACTGGCCTAATCCTGCTTCGCTACTAAAGGCCCATTTTTTTACCCCGGTTTAGCATTTGACAATAAATGAGAAAACATTGATCAGAGGTAAAACATTGTAATATTTCATTTATCAGAAATTAAATATGGAGACAGAGTATTACCATTATAAGATGATTTCACAGCGCGATGTAGGAGTCTGTCTGAAGTAAGTTTTGGAAAAACTTAGAGCTCCTCCTGCTAAGCTCAGGGGGAGCTTAGCAGGAGGAACAAAGAAACCCTTTTGGTTCTGATCCCCCCCCCCCCCCCCCCCCCCCCCACACTGGCAATAAACCTTCATGACGTTATGTTTACCTTACCCTGGAGCAGGGAGAGACAGACACCACTCTGCTTTCCTCAGCAACCCCAACTAAGATATATATTTTATTCTCAACAGCTGAACCATTCAGTCAGGAGAATGATTGATTCATTAGTAGAATGAATGAACAGCCACCTCAAAGAAATCTGATTACAGCAAAAAGTTGTTATCAAGCATCAAAACCTGCAGTGTGAGCGTAGCCCTCATCAGGCGGTGCAGCTTTAATGAATAAATGTGTTCAGAGACACAGACACATTATTCAGACAATGACTGAGAAGACAGGAAGTTTACACACCACTATCTAATTTTAATGAGGTTCCTACAAATGTCTCACTATAAATATCTTAAAAGAAGGAAAAAGGAAAACGTGTTTTATACAATTATCTTATTGAATTAATACACAAATCTACATCATCAGTTGAGCAGAGAATTTTTACATAGAAATATGATATAATATACATAATAATTTGTCAGTGACACGTTAACTTCAATCTACCCTCTAAAGCAGTTGTTCATAGAAGAATAGCTACATCTCCATTATCCCTCAAAAAGATTAAATATAAATAAAATGCTGCAGTGCTGCATCTCGTTCCACCTCACTCTGTCAAACTCAGAGTTTTTGGGTACAGAACAGGTGATATCAACCAGGTAACTAAACCATAACAAACAATTGCTGCAGAAAAAGTCAGTGCATGAGTGATATGAGAGTTATTTAATAGAGAATTATAGCTCTTTTCTCACACTCACCTATACAGCACTAACTGGCTATATTCAACATATGCAATTAATGATGGGATGATGTGAGTTATTAAAATAACTGATATGTTCATCTTTTTAGCAGCATTGTTCACCCATCCTTCTGAAATAGAGTTAAGACTGAATGTCTTGTAGGTGCTTAATTTGTGCCAACCTCACATTATATTAATCATAAAGGCTATATGTATATTTTCAGGTGAAGTAAAGGTGGTGTTATCTAAGTAAATAAATGTGCCGCAGCCCTAAAAGTGTTAGGGGGGGATATATGAATGGAAAATAAAATATATGAATGGAAAATTAGAGCTGGAAGCGCCAAAATTTGATACAGAATAATTCATTTTAATTCAATTCAATTTTATTTATATAGCGCCAATTCATGAAACATGTCATCTCGAGGCTCTTTACAAAGTCAAAATCAATCATATTACACAGCTTGGGTCAGATTTGGTGAAAAGATTTCCTCTCTAAGGAAAACCAGCAGGTTGCATCAAGTCTTGACAAGCAGCATTCACTTTCACACACAGATAAAAATATACATAAAATAAAAAATAGTAAGAATGACATTTTCCTTGCTGTAGTGAAAAACATACAGAAATGTGGAGCTAATAACGGGGATTTGAAAAATCAGGGCCGGCCGGAGGCAAAAGCGAACTAAGCCCCCCAATCGTTTTTTTTTTAACAATTAAATAACTTAAACAAGTGATATAAATGAATGAATGATGATGAAATACCTTATTTAATATGTTTTGTGACACTTTGTATTCAGAAGTTTTAATAAAAGCGTCAAGTATTTTAGGTATCATTTATTTATTTATTTTGTATTAATACATAACCTCACTGTATCTGTTTATAATATTCGCTGTGACATTATAGCATTACATTGGTGTCAATAATCTTCTAGCATAGGTGATTCTGCATGGTGGGAGGGGGGGCCCCCAAATCTAATTCTGGGCCCCAAGAGACTCGGGCTGGCTATGTGAAAAATGTATAAAAGTTTTGTGTATATCAGAATCACGTTTATTCTCCAATTTAATTCATCCAACCAGGAATTTGACTGCTCTGTATTTTTGTGTAAGACAACAAAACTTATCAAAAACTTATCTAAAAGGAACAAATCATAAAAATCTAATAAAAATCAATACGGTTCACCTTGAACCTAAAAATAAAACAATTAAATGTGGTCTATTAAATATAAGGTCTCTCCCTCCAAAGACTTTGTTAGTTAACGAATTGATTTCTGATAAACAGATTGATTTGTTTTGTCTCACAGAAACCTGGCTACAAGAGGACTACGTTAGTATAAATGAGTCAACTCCCTCCAATTATTCAAATTTCCACATTCCCAGATCTGTGGGAAGAGGAGGAGGAGTGGCAACCATCTTTCAGTCTGATTTATTAATTAGTCCCAGGCCAATTAATAACTACAGTTCTTTTGAACATTTAACCCTCAGTTTCCCTCATCCAAACTGCAAAGCAATAAAACCTCTTCTGTTTGTTGTTTTGTATCGTCCACCAGGCCCTTACACTCAGTTTTTGGATGAGTTGTCAGATTTCTTATCTGATTTGGTGTTAAATACTGATAAGGCTATTATAGTGGGTGATTTTAACATCCATGTTGACACAGAATGCGATAACCTTAGTGTAGCCTTTAAAACTATCCTAGATTCAATTGGTTTTGCTCAAAATGTGCATAAACCGACGCACTCTTGGCTCCATACTTTAGACCTTGTGCTGACATATGGCATTGATTGTGAAGAATTAACAGTATTTCCTCACAACCCTGTCCTATCTGATCATTTTTTAATAACATTTGAGTTTAATCTAACTGAGTTCTCCACCCCCAAAAGAGGGTTCCATTATAGTAGATCTTTATCGGATAATGCTGTATCAAAACTTAAAGAGTCTGTCCCCTTTTTAATATCCTCCGTATTGCAGAAATGCCCTGTAGATGGCAGCAATGTTGTTTCTTCCAATTCACAAATAGATGTCTTTGTAAACGGTATGACTTCGTCATTGCGTTCTGCATTAGACAATGTAGCTCCCTTGAAAAAGAAGGTGATTATTCACAGGAAGCTGGCTCCTTGGTTTAATTCAGAGTTGCGTTCCTTGAAGCACAATGTTAGGAAATTGGAGAGAAAATGGCGCTCTACACACCAAGAGGAATCCTACTTAATCTGGAAGAACGGTCTATTGTTGTATAACAAGACCCTTCGCAGAGTTAGAGCAGCATATTTTTCATCATTAATTGAGGAGAATAAGAATAATCCTAGATTTCTCTTCAGTACAGTTGCCAAACTTACCCAGAGCCACAGCTCTGTTGATCCATCCATTCCCTTAGCTCTTAGCAGTAATGATTTTATGGGATTCTTCATAAATAAAATTGATTCCATTAAAAATAAAATAATTGGCATCCTCCCAAACATGATTACCTCATCCTCAGTAAGTGAGGCAGCATTGGAGGAATCCTTAGAACCTGCGCAGTGTCTGAACTGTTTAAAAGCATTAGAGCTTTTTGAGCTATCTAAAATTTTAGCTTCATCTAAATCTTCTACCTGTATGTTAGACCCAATCCCAACCAAGTTGTTTAAGGAGGTATTCCCTCTGATCAGTGGTCCTATTTTAGACATGATTAATCTATCCTTGGTAAATGGATATGTACCACAGGCTTTTAAAGTAGCTGTTATTAAACCTTTACTTAAGAAACCATCTCTTGATCAAGATGAGTTAGTAAATTACAGACCTATATCTAATCTTCTTTTCTTATCTAAAATTCTTGAGAAAGTAGTTGCTAATCAACTATGTGAACATTTACAAAGTAATGACCTACTTGAGGAGTTTCAGTCAGGCTTCAAAGCTCATCATAGCACTGAAACAGCTCTGGTGAAGGTCACCAATGATATTCTCATGGCCTCAGATAATGGACTTGTGTCTATACTTGTCCTGTTAGATCTCAGTGCTGCGTTTGATACAGTTGATCACAATATTCTCCTACAAAGACTTGAGCATACTGTAGAGATTAAGGGAAAAGCATTAGGCTGGTTTAAATCTTATCTGTCAGACAGATTCCAGTTTGTTCATGTTAATAATAAATCTTCCTCAAACTCTAGGGTCACTTGTGGAGTACCACAGGGTTCAGTCCTTGGACCAATTCTATTTACTATATATATGCTTCCGATTGGCAAAATTATCAGACAGCATGGGATTAATTTCCACTGTTATGCTGATGACACTCAGCTATATTTATCCATAAATCCTGATGAATCCAATCAGTTACTTCGACTGCAGTCATGTCTTGATGACATCAAAAGCTGGATGACTTTAAATTTCCTGCATTTAAATTCTGACAAGACAGAAGTTGTAATCTTTGGGCCAGAGTCTTCAAAAAATAAAGTTCTTAATCAATCCCTTAATCTGGATGGCATTAACTTGGCCTCTGGTAATAAAGTTAAAAATCTTGGTGTTGTTTTCGACCAAGACATGTCATTTAAATCCCATATTAAACAGGTTTCCAGAGTTTCCTTTTTTCACCTCCGGAATATCGCCAAAATTAGAAACATTCTGTCCAGGAGTGATGCTGAAAAACTAGTCCATGCATTTGTTACTTCAAGGCTGGACTATTGTAATTCTTTACTATCAGGAAGTCCACAAAATGCAGTTCGAAGTCTTCAGCTGATTCAAAATGCTGCGGCAAGAGTTCTGATGAAAATCAACAAGAGGGATCATATTTCTCCTGTTTTAGCTTCCCTTCATTGGCTTCCTGTTAAATCAAGAATAGAATTTAAAATTCTCCTTCTAACGTATAAAGCCCTTAATAATCAAGCTCCATCATATATCAGAGCTCTGATTACCCCGTATGTTCCTAACAGAGCACTTCGCTCTCAGACTGCAGGTCTGCTGGTGGTTCCTAGAGTCTCTAAAAGTAGAATGGGAGGCAGATCCTTTAGCTATCAGGCTCCTCTCCTGTGGAACCAACTCCCAGTTTTGGTCCGTGAGGCAGACACCCTATCTATTTTTAAGACTAATGTTAAAACTTTCCTTTTTGACAAAGCTTATAGTTAGAGTGGCTCATACCCTGAGCTATCTCTATAGTTGTGCTGTGATAGGCCTAGGCTGCTGGAGGACATCAGGGTCTAATTTTCTCACTCTACTGATTTCTACTGTTCTTCAGTCTACTGTTCTCCAGTTTTGCATTGTATTACATTGAAATGACTGTCGTAATTTCAGCTTTTAACTTTTGCTCTCTCTCTTTCTCTTCATAGTAGGTACACCTGGTCTGGCGTTCTGTTAACTGTGACATCATCCAGAGAAGACGGCTCACCCGCTACTTCCATCTAATGTAGAACAGATTACTAGATCAATGTGTGCTTCTGTGCTTTTTTGTTTCTCTTGTTGTGTCTCTGTTCTGTCTTCTGTAACCCCAGTCGGTCGAGGCAGATGACCGTTCATACTGAGCCCGGTTCTGCCGGAGGTTTTTCCTTCCCGTTAATGGGTGGTTTTTCTTCCCACTGTCGCTTCATGCTTGCTCAGTATGAGGGATTGCAGCAAAGCCATGGACAATGCAGACGACTCTTCCTGTGGCTCTACGGTTCCCCAGGAGTGAATGCTGCTTGTCGGGACTTTGATGCAATCAACTGGTTTCCTTATATAGGACATTTTTGACCAATCTGTATAATCTGACCAAATCTGTATAATATGATTGAACTTGACTTTGTAAAGTGCCTTGAGATGACATGTTTCATGATTTGGCGCTATATAAATAAAATTGAATTGAATTGAATTGAACAACAACGGAACATTTACATGCATGAAGGAAACAGGTTTGTTCTGTTGCTGGCCGCTTGTCTGGAACAACATGTTGTCCCCAAGGGTCACATGGGAAAATGTGTTGGACTATGCACCTTTTTTTTTTTTCCTTATAAGGAAAGCTGTGGTGGCCGGGCTGAGAAGAGTGGGTAATGTGTCAAATTATCCATTCTGCCACTCCTCTTTCTGGTCTACCTGTGCTCACTAACACAGCTGCCACTCCCTGTCACTTTCTGTGTGTTTTGTACTCTGAGTGGTAATGATCACCCTCTTTGTAGCATTATCACTAAGTCACACCGCAGGGCTAAGGTTTGATTAAAGAGATTAGAAATATTAGGCGGTGTGTTTAAAACAATCTGCAGCTGTGACAGTAAGCAGAGGTGAAAGAAGTTACTAAAGCGGAGAAAAGGAAACAATTAGCTGACTCATCTGACGTTGAGGCGGAGGAGCTGTAAGGATACTGAGAGGGGGGAGGATTAATCCTCAGCTCAGTGGACCACACGCTCCTGCTTCAGCTGCAGCTCCTGGACCTGCTGCTCTCTGCCTCATTTAGGCTGTTATGGCATCTGGGACTCTGATCTTTATTTCAGCCGTTCTGAGTAAGTTCCACTGATCTTTCATAAATAATTCCTCATCTACAGACCTGTAAGGTAAATATTTGAACCTGTTTTAATCTTATTGTATCTCTGTTTCTTAGAGATTGACTCTTTAATGATATAGATAAGTGTCTTTAAATATTAATGATCTTCCTGAGTTGCACTTCAACATTTCACTCAGATTTAATTAGTTTTAAACACCAAACAACTTCAGAGCAGCGGATTTGAGTGTAGAAAGCTTTATTAAAGTGCGGGGATGTGGTCAGTCTGTGTCTGATCTGAGGTTATCAATGGCTGTATGTTTTATGCTTTTATTTTAACATAATCATTTCCAAGAGATTTGTTACGGTTTCAGAAACCGCCACTTATGAACGTTATGTTAAACAAAAGCAAAGTGACCAGTGGAGCGAATTGATGCTACCTCGGCTCATTTGACTGAACCTCTGCTTTCCTTAAACATAAACTGTTCCCCCTGTCCTGCTTGTCTTTATGGAGATGGAGACTTCAGCACCAGCCTGGAAGCCGTTCTTCATCCTAAACGTTGTAAACTTAAAGGGTGTCTGGGCTGATTTCTGGGTACTGAGGGACACCAGCGTGCATCTGTCCTGTTAAGAGGACTTTCTCCAGACGTCTTAACATTTGCATTCATGTCTGCTCAGATATTTGCCTAAGCTGCATGTCAGCATAATGCCAGACTTTAAAGAATTCAGTCCTGCAGCAAGCGGCAGAGGTGTATGTGTGCAGGAGCCCTGTCTGGAAGGTTCTGTGGTGGGACATGAACACGAGGAGAGGAAACTGAACTTCCTGTTTCCCTCTTTGCTTAACAGAGGCAGCAGCTGAGGTATACCGCCATGGCTGATAGTTATATGATGCAACTATCAGACGTAGAGATTTGCCTCAGATGATAGAAATGAGTGAAAGTGCTCCTTATTACAATCATAAACAGGACAACCTGCAAGATGGTATTCATATACATATTTAAGCTACCCCAATATCGCCCTACAAATAAATATGAAACAACCACCATGTGAGATGAGTCATTGCAGTTATAACTATTAATGTCACATGTGAGTGTTGTAAATTGGGGAACGGGGTTTAATATCTACACCTGAATAAATTGCACCTGAAAATTCTAAAATATAATTTCAATTCCAAAAATGGGAACTCTGTTATAACCCATAGAATCACTACATGCAGAGCAATATTTTTTTAATCATTGTCTTTTGACTCTTTCTGGTTTGTTTGATCTAGATTACATTTTACAGATAGCAAACCCCCCAAAATGAACAATCTGAGAAAACCCACATGGTAAATGGTCTGTGAGGGGTCCATTTAGATCGCTGGTCTCACATTTAAATCAATAAGGGTTTTTATTTTTCATTATACCTTTATTTCTAAGGGAGAGCCCAGACACACTACGGAGAAAACTCATTTCAGCCGCTTGTATCCGGGATCTCGTTCTTTCGGTCACGACCCAAAGCTCGTGACCATAGATGAGGGTAGGAACGTAGATCGACCGGTAAATCGAGAGCTTCGCCTTTTGGCTCAGCTCTCTCTTCACCACAACAGATCGGTACAGCGCCCGCTTCACAGCAGACACTGCACCAATCCACCTGTCGATCTCCCGCTCCATCTTCCCCTCATTCGTGAACAAGACCCCAAGATACTTGAACTCCTCCACTAGGGGCAGCACATCCTCCCCAACCCGGAGAAGGCACTCTACCCTTTTCCGGTTCAAGACCATGGTCTCGGATTTGGAGGCACTGATTTTCATCCCGGCCGCTTCGCACTCGGCTGCGAACCGCTCCAGTGAGAGCTGTAGATCACGCCCTGATGAAGCCAATAGGACCACGTCATCCGCGAATAGCAGAGACGCAATCCTAAGGCCACCAAAACGGATCCCCTCAACACCTTGGCTGCGCCTAGAAATTCTGTCCATAAAAGTTATGAACAGAATCGGTGACAAAGGGCAACCTTGGCGGAGTCCAACTCTCACCGGAAACGAGTCCGACTTACTGCCGGCAATGCGGAACAGACTCTGACACTGGTCGTACAGAGACCTGAAAGCCCTTATTAAAGGGTCCGGTACTCCATACTCCCGGAGTACCCCCCACAGGATCCATCGGGGGACAAGGTCGAATGCCTTCTCCAGATCCACAAAGCACATGTAGACTGGTTGGGCAAACTCCCATGCCCCCTCAAGAATCCTGCCGAGGGTATAGAGCTGGTCCAGTGTTCCACGGCCAGGACGAAAACCACACTGCTCTTCCTGAATCCGAGATTCGACTATCCGACGGACCCTCCTTTCCAGAACCCCTGAATAGACCTTACCAGGGAGGCTTAAGAGTGTGATTCCCCTGTAGTTGGAACACACCCTCCGGTCCCCCTTTTTAAATAGTGGGACCACCACCCCAGTCTGCCAATCCAGAGGAACTGCCCCCGATGTCCACGCAATGCTGCAGAGCCGCGTTAACCAACACAGCCCCACAACATCCAGAGCCTTGAGGTACTCAGGGCGAATCTCATCCACCCCCGGGGCCTTGCCACCGAGGAGCTTTTTAACAACCTCGGCAACCTCAGCACCAGAGATGGGAGAACCCGACCCAGAGTCCTCAGGCTCTGCTTCCTCAATGAAAGACGTGTTGGTGGGATTAAGGAGGTCTTCGAAGTATTCTGCCCACCCACACACGACGTCCCGAGTCGAGGTCAGCAGCACACCACCCCCACTGTAAACAGTGTTGGTACTGCACTGCTTCCCCCTCCTGAGACGCCGGATAGTGGACCAGAATCGCTTCGAAGCCGTACGGAAGTCTTTCTCCATGGCCTCTCCGAACTCTTCCCACGCCCGAGTTTTTGCCTCGGCGACCAGCCGAGCCGCCTGCCGCTTCGACTGCCGGTACACATCAGCTGCTTCCGGAGTCCCACTGGCCAAAAAAGCCCGGTAGGACTCCTTCTTCAGCTTGACGGCTTCCCTCACCGCTGGTGTCCACCAGCGGGTTCGAGGGTTGCCGCCGCGACATGCACCGACAACCTTGCGGCCACAGCTCCAACTAGCCGCCTCAACAATAGAGGCGTGGAACATGGTCCATTCAGACTCAATGTCCCCCGCCTCCCTCGGGACGTGTTTAAAGTTCTCCCGGAGGTGGGAGTTAAAGCTCCGCCTCACAGGGGACTCTGCCAGACGTTCCCAGCAAACCCTCACAGTACGTTTGGGCCTGCCCGGTCGGACCGGCTTCCTCCCCCGCCATCGGAGCCAACTCACCACCAGGTAGTGGTCGGTGGAGAGCTCCGCCCCTCTCTTCACCCGAGTGTCCAAGACATACGGCCGCAGGTCAGATGAAACGACAACAAAGTCGATCATTGAACTGCGACCTAGGGTGTCCTGGTGCCAAGAGCACATATGGACACCCTTATGCTTGAACATGGTGTTTGTGATGGACAATCCATGACGAGCACAGAAATCCAACAACAAAACACCACTCGAGTTCAGATCAGGTGGGCCATTCTTCCCAACCACGCCCCTCCAGGTCCCACTGTCATTGCCCACATGAGCGTTGAAGTCCCCCAGCAAAACAAGGGAGTCCCCAGGAGGGGCACTCTCCAGTACCCCTTCCAAGGACTCCAAAAAGGGTGGGTCATCTGAACTGCTGTTTGGCGCATAAGCGCAAACAACAGTCAGAACCCGTCCCCCCACACGAATGCGGAGGGAGGCCACCCTCTCGTTCACCGGGGAAAACCCCAACGTGCAGGCACCGAGATGGGGGGGCAACAAGTATGCCAACCCCAGCTCGGCGCCTCTCACCATGGGCAACTCCAGAGTGGAAGAATGTCCAGCCCCTCTCAAGGAGACTGGTTCCAGAGCCAGAGCGGTGCGTCGAGGTGAGTCCGACTATCTCTAGTCGGAACCTCTCGACCTCACGCACAAGCTCAGGCTCCTTCCCCACCAGAGAGGTGACATTCCACGTTCCTACCCTCATCTATGGTCACGAGCTTTGGGTCGTGACCGAAAGAACGAGATCCCGGATACAAGCGGCTGAAATGAGTTTTCTCCGTAGTGGGTCTGGGCTCTCCCTTAGAGATAGGGTGAGGAGCTCAGTCATCCGGGGAGGACTCAGAGTAGAGCCGCTGCTCCTCCACGTCCAGAGGAGCCAGTTGAGGTGGCTCGGGCATCTGGTCAGGATGCCTCCTGGACGCCTCCCTGGAGAGGTGTTCCGGGCACGTCCCACCGGGAGGAGACCCAGGGGAAGACCCAGGACACGCTGGAGGGACTATGTCTCCCGGCTGGCCTGGGAACGCCTTGGGATTCCTCCTGAGGAGCTGGCCCAAGTGGCTGGGGAGAGGGACGTCTGGGCCTCCCTACTGAAGCTGCTACCCCCGCGACCCGACCCCAGATAAGCGGAAGAAGACGGACGGACGGACCTTTATTTCTAGAGGCAAGTCATTAAGAACAACTTCTTATTTACAACGACGGCCTGATTAAATGTCCTTTTGCCGCTAAACTGCCTCACTAGTGGTGCAGCTCTGCTAAGGGAGTCATGACTCAAGCAGTTGTGGTGAACCCAGGACGTCCTGTGGGTTTAGGCCTGTTGTCTGATATGCTTTAAATGCCTTCTGAGTAATTGTACAGTAGAAGATAAAAAAACACAAATGGAAATTTCCTTTTGAGCTTATAATAGTAAATTTAATTTGTATTGAACTTTACGCTGTGAAAAGCTTAAATGAAGACCTTCTATCATATTTTAAAACGCTCTATGGTCAGTGGTGTCCTCAGATAGTGGGGGGGGGGGGGGGGGGGTAGGCAGCACAGCAGAAGGTGCATGGTGCACAGGTACAGGTTGTTTTCAGTTTGTTCGGCAGCATTTGCATCTGTGAACAGACGTTTTTTATAATGAACCTTAACAAGTCCAGGCTTAAAACGCTGACAGAGCCACATTAACAGAACCTCCTCACCCTGTCAGCTGCAGCCTGATACAGAGACTGATAGCAGACAAAAACCAGCTTCATGTTTCTCACTGATGTCGTATGATTGTTGCTGCTGAAGAGTTTTGCTGTTGGACAGGCACGCTTTGACATTTAGCACGCGTACAATTATACTGCTATATTTTAAATACCAAATATGTTTGTGATAATTCATGTTTTCTGACGTTCCTCAAACAGGGAATATAAACACATAACTAGATTAATAGAATACTCAGAAAACTCTAGTAAAATACTACGGAGCCATGTCACTTAATTCAATTTTATTTATAAAGCACCAATTGATGATTGAGATCTCATGTCAAGGTTCTTTCCAAAGTCAGACTCCATCAGATCCTCCAGGTTGGTGAGAAAGTTTCCTCTCTAAGGAAACCCAGCAGGTTGCATCAAGTCTCTCCAAGCAGCATTCACTCCTCCTGAAAGAGCGTAGAGCCACAGTGGACAGTCGTCTGCATTGTTGATGGCTTTGCAGCAATCCCTCATACTGAGCATGCATGAAGCGACAGTGGAGAGGAAAACTCCCCTTTAACAGGGAGGAGAACCTCCAGCAGAACCAGAACCAGGCTCAGTGTGAACGCTCATCTGCCTCCACCCACTGGGGCTTAGAGAAGACAGAGCAGAGACACAGAAAGCACAGAAGCTCACATTGACCCAGGGGTACTTTCTATGTTAGAGAAGACAGAGCAGAGACACAGAAAGCTCAGAAGCTCACATTGACCCAGGAGTACTTTCTATGTTAGATGGTAATAGAGGATGATCTGCCTCCCCTGATGATGTCACAGTTAACAGAACACCAGACCAGGTGTACCTTCTATGAAGAGAAAAATGACAGAGAACAGAAAGTTAAAAGCTGAAATAACAACAAACAGTGCAGATCCAGATGGATGTATAATGGTTTCCTGATGGCTGCAGCTCAAACTGATCCTGGGTGATTCTTGTTGCTCCGTGCAAGAATCGGACGTGATTAAAGCTGGAACAGAGAAGTAGTGTCTTCATAATGTCCCTACTTCAGGAATTTACCGTCTATTGAAGTTCCGTCTTTTTGTAAACCCACAAAAAGACGTCCCTGTGCAGATTCTCCGTTATCTGAGGCATTGCAACAGCAAACAGGCTTAAATCAGAGGCAACCGGGCTTTATTAAAACGTTTCGACACATTTCCAGGAGTCTTTGTCAGTTCTGGTGGGTCGCACTCTTTAGCAACATGCAGTTAATGCATCGTTTTTTTTTTTTGTTTTTTTATCTGACCAGGAGGATGTTTCTGCATGTCCTTAAAAACAGCAGCGCTCCAACTGCAGGTTGCTAAAGAGTGCGTGTCATCATAATTGACCAAAACCCCTGGAAAGGTGTCGAAACTTTTTCAGTAAGAACTGAATGAACGTCCTGCAGCCTCTGAGCTGAAGAGGAAGTGGAAAACTCAGGAGTGTGCAGAAGAGGGAATGTGTCTTTGGCTTCATGTTCCTTCTGCAGTTAACGTGTGTGAATGAGTTAATCTCTGGGATGTTAGGCAATGCTCATCGTTCCTTCTCCTTTGATCTTTGATCAAACTAAATACATTGTAGAAAACAATTATTTCTCAACAGGAACTCTGGTTCTGGTGGTTGCTTTCAGCGCGTCGCTTCATTCCTCTGAGCTGCATGTAAAACGTGAGGTTCTGTGTTTATAACTAGATTTCAGGGAGTTTCCTCCCGTAGAACATCCACCAAGCACAGAGAACCTGGAGTTTCCACGTTCTGTTCTGCTTAGTGCAGCAAACTGTGAGCACAGGAGTCCCTCAGCACCTGCTGCATTTAATCTATTTAATGATCTATTTTACTTCATCCTTAAGACTTCATTCAGGTCGTTTAGAGGTTCATCATGACCCTGCAGAGATTTCACTGATAATCCACTCCACACTTCCCCTGCAACAGCGCACAAAGCCATTCTTACATTGCTCTGTCCTTTATAGACCCACATCAGCCTTTAATACCAGTTTATTAAAACATTTCTACATGATGCAATGGTTGAACCTCTGTGCAGTCGATAGAAAAAGCAGAAACCAGATCTGTAAATGTAAATCACAACGCAGAGAAAACTGATTAGAGTTTAAAATCATTCTTTTCTATATTCCTTTGCCAAAGGCACTATATTTATTTTCTAGAAACCAAAAGGGACAAGAATGTATTAATATGAATACAAAACATTTTTAAAACATTGTCACTCATAGACGCCCGGTTTTCATAAGAGAAATTAAATCTTGTCACATTAAGGAGGAAATACTCTGACACAAGATGTTTTCCTGTTCATTCTCCAACAAACAGGAGTCTGAAATTAGAACTTCAAACTAATTTAGGCGTCGTGTAGCATAAATACCTGCATTGTACGTGCGTATTATGCTTCTGGTGTACATTTACACTGCAAAAATAGAGCTAAAAATAAGGAAATGTTTCTTGAAATGTAAGTATTTTTCCTTGATTTGAGCAGGTAAATAGGACTATTTGCCAATGGAATAAGATTTTTGCACTTACAATAGGAACAAATCATCTCCGTCAGCTTATTTCAAGTGCAGTATATCTAATTATCTTATTTTAGGGGTAGAAATACTCATTCCATTGGCAAGGAATCTCATTTACCTGCTCAAATCAAGGGCAAATACATTCTTTTCAAGAAAATTTTACTTATTTTTAGTTCTCTTTTTGCAGTGTATTAACTGATTAAAATAAAAACCTAAGCTAAAGCGTAGGATGTGCATATGCTGCTTTGCTTTGCTTTGCAACGCGTCTGGTGTGTTTCACGCATTTGTTTTACGTTGTGGAAGCTAAGTCACACTAATATGGTGCAAGTTTCAGTAAGCGTCCATTTTTTAGTCAGTGATAACATTTTAAACCTTAACAAACATTAATGACTGAAAATGTATAAAAAAAATATAAAAAAGAAGTAATTATTTTTTATAATTATATAAATTATTATTGTTATAATAATTATTATAATATTTTTTCCTTGCTGTACTGGAAAACATACAGAGATATGGAGCTGGTCAGGGGGATTTGATAAATGTATAAAACTTGTGTGTATATCAGAATCACATTTAATCTCCAGAACATTTTTGTTCTGTTGCTGCCCGGTTTCTAGAAGAACATTTTCAGTGTCACAGGGGAAGTGTAACTGTTACTGAAACGGCGATGGACTATCCACCTTTTTTTCCCTTATAATGAAAACAGTTGTGGCTCAATTTACATAAATTATCCATTCTGTCACTCCTGCACACGGTGGTTTCTGGTCAGTCTGTGCTCACCAACAGAGCTGCTTCCACAACACATTCACTGCAGAGTTCTGTTACAATCCTGGTGTTTCAACCTTTATTGATCTAAGCTGATCTATTTAAACGTTTAATATGCGGTCCTGGTGTTTTTAATAATAATAAAAAAATAAAATAATACATTTAATTTTTACTGCACTTTCCATCAAAAGATCTCAAAGTACTACAGGTAAAAAAGAAAAAAGCATAAAAAATTTTAAAAAGCTATTTTAGAAGAGAGTAAAGAAAACATCTAAAGTGGACCAAAAGCTTTGCTAAAAACAAACATTTTAAGGCCTTTTTTTAAAACACTCAGTGGATTGAGGCGCCCTCAAGGTGTCGGGGGGGGGGGGGCGGCAGCAGCACTAAATGCCCTCACAATCTCCCATTGTCCTGAGTGTGGTTGTGGGAATGTGGTTTGAGGGAGTGGAGCGAATGTAGTGAATGGAGGATGGGGGTAATGTGCTCATGTTTCCGTACTGTTACTGTTTCACCGTGCCGTGACCACGGTGAAGCACCCTCGGTGGACCCAGTTCGTTTTACCCAGTCAGGCGACTCCCACTTACTTTTTACCTTGAATGTAGGACGCATAAAACAGACAAGTATGCTTTTAGTTATATTTTATCTAAGTAAAGACAGAGAAATAGTTACAGTCACACCAGCGCTGATGGGCCCCTGATCGGCAGGAGGCCTCGAGTGCTCATCACGCAAACATTATAAAGGGATCTCGGGACACACCCATACAAGGGCGGTACACATCCAAACTGTGACATCAGCAGGGAAGCTGCGTCACCTCCAGGGTGGTATCTGATAGATATGTGCCAATCTTTTGGGTCAGTGCCATCTAAGTGTGCCATGCAGTTCTGGGATAAACAGCTCGTTCCACTTGACCTTGTTGATATCCTAACAGTCCCCCTGATGATGTGTCATTATGGCACATCACCAAAGATGATCAACCAGTGGAACGACAACTCTCAGTCTGTCCCTCTCCCAGAACAGTCGGTCATTCCGTCCAGTCCAAGCAATCCACGCACGTCAGCTTCCGGCTTCCAGGGTCCATCCATCTGTGATCTCCATGGCAGTCGATAGTGCGGTTCAGTCTCTGGGGTCACACAATCTCTGCTGGTGTGACTGAAAAGCACTTTGTAAAAACAGTCCAGTTGTCCGTTAGCCCCCCCTGTTGGTGTGCCCCAAAGGCACATCACAACGAAAACAGTTCCAAGAAAAGGGCCGGACAAACCACAATGGAAACATCTTAGCATCAATCAGCATGAATACTTCATAATTCAGCCTTTTTTACTCAAGCCCACAGTCCAAGCATTTTATCTACAATTTAGGGTTCAACTATTCAAGCTAGGCCTGTTTTAGGTTCCTATGCGCACATTATTTTAAGTTTACTTTAGACTATATAAGCTAAAGGTGTACCTTAATCAAGGCCAAATTCGTCTACTCTACCCCCACCCCAAGAAACCTCCTACTTGGTTCTCCCCTCTCCATTCCTATGGACAATCATCCAACACCTTCAGTCCTCACAAATCCAAGAGTACCAGTAGGGGGCATCAGAGGGCAGGCTGAGTCTTCATCACAAAAAACCATCTCTAAGAAATGGCAAAAAAGTGATGGAGCCCAGTCTAGGGGAATCCCACTCTGGGCCAATCTGAGCGAGAAGACACCCTGTATTGAATCTAAAAATTAGCCTTACCGAGTAATTTATGGATCTGTGATAGCCATCAGATCCTGGTTCTCTATATAACAAAGCAAAAAGATTGCAAGAACTGTAGGTCTTGGTGTGTGTGTCTGTAACAGAGAGTTTCCATTCTTAGTCATAAAGCCATAGCGATCATCATAATGCAACATCACAGTATAAACATCATAACACATAAGATCAAACATGGTGATGGAAGTCAGTGGAGAAGAGAAAGGAAAAAATCAGTTTTGTGATATAAAAAGTGTCCGTACGTCAATAACGCAAGTAAAAAACGTCAGGCCAGTCTGAGCACGTGGCAGACATGAATCTATTCGCGCATAAGTGGTCAGCTCAGTGTTCTCAGGCAACTGCTCCTTCATGGCAAATCCATAGGTCTCTGGCATGTACTCCCAAACTTCTTAAGTCCTCTTCTTATTCCTCAGCATGGACAAAAACGATTTAGTTGGATGGTAATGAGTGTCCTGTCCTTTTTCAGGCAATAAGCATTTTATCCCCAGGAAAATGCTCTGTTGAGATGGTTGGCAGACACCAAGCCTTGTTTACTGTTGGATAACAGAAACAAGGTGTAATTAGTGTTCTTATCAAGACTCCCAATCCTTTTTACATTTACCTTCTTCAAACACTTTCACATCCAGATATTCCCGTTCACAATCATTAAGCTTTTAGCTTAACCTCCTTTACTGTAATCATTAGATCTTGCATTACCCTTATATAAAAGAAAAATCTGAAAGTTCAACGTTATCTGCAGCAGCATTTCTCTATAATTCTTTCCCATGTGTGTCTCACCTTACAATTGTCCAACAGTTGAAAAGATCTCTGCAATAGAAATTTATCATCATATGTTTCATGGCTACTGTGACACGATTCATCTCAATTTATCTAGCACACAAGGAATTGTATTAAAACCTTTCAGAAACTTCTTACTGAACCAGCTCTAAAATACTTCACATTTTTCTAACAAGACCAACAGAAAAACCCTTAAGTTTGTAAAAGAAAGCTCTACTATATATTTGCAGAATAATGTTGTGATATTAATAAGAAGCAGCCCTATGTACTTCTTGTCTTATTTTGAAAAGCTCAGCTAAGAGAAAGGAAGTGTGTGCATGCCCCTCGCCCACACGGAGTTGTGATTGGTTGCTATTCAGGAAGTGGGTGTAGCCCAGGGCGGAGACAGGAAGTAGTTCTGTGAATCAGTTTCAGCTTGACGTGCATCAACCCAAAAGACTTGTAGTTGAATGCGCCCTCCACCTGAAGCGAAGAGCAATTCTAACCCCATTAATTCTTGATTTTTTAATCCCTTCTGCTTGTTTTAACAGACAGCTTTTGTAAGCGACCCTGGTTTTATCTTATGTCCCCCTGTATGAATCTTGTTTGAAACAAACCTTTAAACTGTAGTATGCTGTGAGCAGTAACTCATTGTTGCTTATTAAACACATCGCCCCCTGACCATGTAAGAAGCTCCATACTGCTCTAGGTCTTTAAACCTTTTTCAGTCATTCAACATTAGTTTAATTGATAATACATCCAAGCATAATTATATCCCCAAGTAAATCAACCCTTTAACAAGTATCTAATTCTTGTTCTCATGTGTTTAGTTTATCCTTGAAAAACTTTAAGCAGACATTACTCCGAGTGATTTTCTTACATTATCATACATTTATTATTATTACCTTTGTGATCTTATATCACCCAGTGATCTATAAATCCTTATTTTATGTTTGCACCGTCTTGTCCCAGCAGATTAAAAATTCTCATTCTAGAATTTGCTTGGTTTAGTGTTTCCTCAATCACTGTCTGTCGTAATTATTGAAGAAATTGTGCAGTTCCTTTAAACCCTCTTAAATATTGACCACCCGTTGGTAAATGATCAGCTTTAAGTTTTGCCCTTCTTCTAATTCTTTGTTTAGCCTTAGTATCTGCACCTTAAATTGACGAATAGTGGAATTCTTTGTATAAACACTTCTCTATGTCCTTATTTGTTTTGGCCTCTATAATTTTGTTTTTTGCATTTTAAGTGTGAACCTGGTCAGGATAGAGAAAGTCATCTCCGATGCTCCTTTTGGCAACCCCAGCAAACCCAAAAACAAAAATGTTCACTGTCAGTGTTAGGTTATAGGTAATCCCTGTGGGAACCCGACGTCGTCTCCTTTGTTCCAAGCGCCTGGGTCATCGAAACACTCCACCACCTGCGACAAATTTCTGACATTTTCAAACCACAGCAGCAATTCCTGGGTGTCCACACCCCCTGTCTGAAATGTCTCTCGTCGTAAGCCCAGGCTTTCAGTTCATCTCCTGTTAAGTGTCCCCCTTTAGAGCCCATTTACCCCAAAGAGTCCAAAAGTGTGTTCTAGGTACGTTTCCTGAACGCCAACCTCTCCATGTCATGTTCGTGAAACCTTGTAGTTGAATTCCATCACCTGTGAAGCAAAGCAGTCATGCATAGTTCTTTTCAAGATTTTCTTTATCACAGCAGTAGTGTCACTGTCTGATGCCATTGCAGCTCTGATGTTCCTCAGAGCCAACCTTCATGCATTGATATCATGTTGGAGCTGTTATCCTCATCTTGTGTCCAGGAGTGCTTCTGCTGTCCTGACCAGATACCAAACGTCCAACTAATCTAATTGACCTCATTACTTTTCTGCATGTACAAGAGGACGATCGTTAGATTATCCTGGTCTAAAAGACCACTAGGTTAATAGATGGCTAAACTATGTTTATGTGTTCTTTTCTTCTGGATGTTTTAACATTTAGTTAAAGAACAACTATTGTGCTATTTTGTGTTTAAACAGATAGTTTTTAAGTCTCCTCACACCTTTTAGGTAACTGCGTACAATTCCAAACTATTTACATTGGTGCTTTAATCCTAATTTACCCAAGTTATTTATTAGAATAAGGCATTATTCTAAACCTGCAGTTATTCTGCTTATATTGAAAAATTAGCTTGCTCACTCGTTAGGTCATTCGTTTATGCTATTAACTGTTGCTGTAATGCCTACTTTAACTTTTTCGCCCACTAGTTTTTTCGTGATCCTAATTATCGCCCATTGATGTTATAGCATACATTGTTCTTATCCACTTTCCTTTTACATTTAAACGGCCCCTCTATGTAATCCCCTTACGGTAATCCCCAAAATAAGTTGTCAAACCTTTTAGGTTTAGCATAATTACTTAAGCTGCTCTATGCTCTCATACCGTAACTTAATATTTTGGTGCAAAATGGATGTCTTTTACCGGTTCCCCCCTATTTCTTCTCATGCATGATGTATTTTATGAAGCTTATTGTATCTTAAAGGTGCCTCTTTGAATCTACTTCAAAACCCCTTGTGGTGTTAATAAAATTCCAAAACATATCTATATGTATTTTAAATGATTTAAATAAAAACCTTGTTAGAAAAGTAAAAGAAAATCCTTCTTATCAGCGGCCCAAAATCTCTACCAGCTTTGTTTCCAGACCAGTACCACTTGTCCGAATGCGTTTGACCCTCTTATCGCTCGCTAATAACAGCTCTGACTTAAAACAATTAACATCCTAGGGGTTTAATAATAATCTTGATTGCTTTTAATCTGAAAGTTTTCTTCTAAGCGCATCCGCCAATGTGTATGTTTCTAATGTGTGTTTCGTGTTTTAATTATGTGCAGGAAAATCTGATGTGAAATGCAGAAGGGGTGTCTGCCAACTCATCTTTGTTTCGTGTTGCGGTCCATTGAAGGTTATCCGATGCCTCTGTCTTTGCCCCCGCAATTAGTTGTCCATTTTCAGTCCTCATGTCTCAGCTCAACAGCACAACATCGTTCCAGGACAAGCGCTGTCCATGAATATTCTTTCTTCAATCGTTGTGTCTGAAACCACAAGGAATTCTGCCAGCATTTTGCCAATATGGATTTTGTCCAAAATCAAATTTTCCAATACAAGAATTGTCTATCTTCATCCGTAGTGTAGTGTAAATAAGTTGAAAAGAAAAAATCAAAACAAAAATTACAAGAAAACTGTCTCAAAACAAAATCAACCACATCGTTCCCTCTGAAACAAAATTATTCTTGAAGTTTTTCACCTTTACCCCAGATCTTGATCCCTTAAAAATTTATCCAAGCAAAATATTTTACAGACAGTTCAACCTCTTTGTATAAGTTCATTAATAAAAAACATTTCTCTTAACTTTGTAGCATCACATTCCCCATTAAACCTCTATGCAGCTTCTGCAAAAATTACTGATTTTTTTTTTTTTTTTTTTTTTTTTGATTAAAAACTGGATTAGGCAGGAGTCAAGTACATCACCTTTTTCTCCTTGTCCCAAGGATCAGCCCCCATGGCACTGCGGCACTGTTTCTGTATTCTCTCGCATCTGAGAATGTCTAAAATGAGACTAAATCTCTATGTTAGCACATCCCTATCATATTGACCAGGTTTCTTTGCAAAGAAAAAGAAGCAGAAAGATAGAGCTGTTAATAGCAGAAAGCAACAAACAATTTTAAGACACCACCTTTCCTGCCGGAAGATCTCCTCAGTCAAAACTAAGTATAATTTAGTGTCCAAATCTGATTATAACTCCTTACCGCACTGTCTCCTCAGAGCCCCCCGTTGGCAGAAAGGTGGCGTCTCCTTTATTCTGAAAGCAATAACTCAGAGAAAAACAAGAGTGTTAATAGCATGTAGTTAAAACCCTGGTCCCCTTAGTGTCACTTTAACGTGATGTTGTTCTGCTGATCCTGGGAAATTAGATCTATTCCTCACCTTTCCCCTGAACTCCGTTCAGAACCCCTCCAACAGAAAGAAAACAAAAAACAAAAGAAATTAACAAACAAAAACAAACAAAATTGTCTTCCAAGGAGCACAATTATGTCTATTACAATATGACATAGGTTTTTGACGTACTTTTTGATATCCTTCTGGTCCTTTGACCATGTGTATTTGCTGTTAATTATACTTTTATTCATATATAACTTTTCAATCTAAATTGGTCAAGGGTGAAACTTTAATCAATGATTTTCTCTTTTAGTTTTTTGAGCTTCTAGTGTTTTTCTGTAAATAAGTGTTTTCTCGTAAGCATATTGAGAAGGCTACCCAAAAACAAAGAGATTAGAAGTAGAATCCCTTCAAAAGCTGGCTTTATTTTATTTTTCCCTCTGACATAGTTTCGTGCCCCCAGGCCAGAACACACAGACCCAGCCTTGCCATAACATTCAGATGTTTACATCATGGTCAGATTTGTTTATCATATCTTTTGTCCTGCTTCAGGTTAAACTGACCCTCTGAGGCTTGCCTCAGCTCAGCATAACTAATAACATCAGATGCTTTTGTAACCGATGACATGCTTAATGTGGCCTTGTGATACTTCTCAAAATTTCTCATTAGCTGCATTCAAATCCCCAGTAAAAAGAAATAAAATAAATTAATACAGAACCCTTAGAAAAGCAACCATATTTAGTCCCATACAGTTTGTTTAAAGCACAGTTTTCCCTCATCTATTTACATCAAAAATCTTGTATATCTAAACTTCTTTCAACTGGACTGGTTTGTGATGAATCATTATTATTATAAGTAATGAGATCTCAGTAATTTTAAATTACTTTAGGGCTAAAAAACAAGTGATAGGATCTCAGCCTAATTTTGTAAAACAGTAAACTTAACAAGCTTATGTAACGCTTATTTCCAATTTCTAACAAAGCTGAAATATTTCCGTTCAAGCCATGTTAATCTCTCCGTGTATCAATTTAATTTGGTCCTGATATTTAATGTTAAAAAACAAACTTTGTTATTTAAATCTCTCTTACTTTTACCTTTTTGTTAACCTAGTCCATGCTCAAAATGTCATTTGAATTACGGAGCTGCAGTTCTCCCAAAACAAATGATCATCTTGAAACCATGAACAATAATTTTTAACCGAATTAATTAATTCACACAGAAGAACGTTTAGTTACAAACGACACATACATACGTACAGTTACATACAGTTACATACATACAGATACATAGAAACTGACGACATTCAGACAAACAAACACACGCAGGCCTTTACTTCTGACAGGGAGGAAGGGCTGGTCAGATCCTAACGACGGTTAGGGCAGCTTCTTTCAAAATGCCCTGGGTAACCACACGTCCAGCACAAGGGCACATCATAACCTTTGGTTGGTCCCTTTCTATGATTTCTGTACTGCTGTGTATCTCTGCTGGGAATTTGTCCCCATGGAGGACTCTGATACATCTGAAATGGTACTTCTGGAGGGAGGGATCCCACAAACTGGTCTGAACCAAACACAGGTGTCGGGGCCATAACCATCTGAGCTTTTGCAACATTCTTCTTCTTCCTCCTCCTTTTACTTTGATTGTCTCTCAGCTGTTGTAGCTGTTCAGCTACGAGTTGTTGTTTTAAGTTCTGTATATCACTGCTAAGTTGCTTCATGTTTTTATCATCTATATCCAGCTGATGAACCAAAGCTGCCATCCATTGATCTAAAGGCATATCATAACTCGCAACCATTCTATACATGTTCTGCTTAACATCCTGTACCTGGCCCTTTAACATTGCTTGTTTAAAGAGTTGCTGCAGCGTGACTGATAACGGGCAAAAGCCTGTGTGATTTTCCCAAACTTTCAACATTCTGTTCACATATGCTGAAGCCGACTCCCCTGCACAACGTGTAGTGTCGTTTAAAAGGGCAGAATCCGTACTTACCGGATAAAACGCCCTCAGTGTGCTCCAAAGTTGCCGTGCCACCGGGGCCAGAGGGGCAGCTGTTCCTAGTACGTCCGTTCCAGCAGAGACTTCAACCGCATGTACCTCTTGTGGTTCCAGGTATGCTGATAAGCCAGTCCTCACATCACCAATAGCCAATACATACCCGCTTAAAGTCTCCACGAATGCTTTGATCCAAAGGTGCGCCCCTTTTCTGGGATCAGGGAACATGTGCCTCAGATGAACGTTGTCAGCACATGAAAGAGGGCTGTAAACAGCTGCATTCACCTGTCCTGTAGCACTGTGAGTCTGAAACAATGGCAGTTGCACACTTTGTTTTGTTGCAGGTAAAGAAAGATCAGTTTCGCTAGAATGCAGGTTACATCTGGGTCTTACGTCACAGCTTATCTGTCCCCCACATAACACCATACCAGGCACCTGCACCGAAGGGTCTGATGAAGTCACCACACTCCTGGCCTTGGATAACAGTTCTCCCTTATCACCATGCAGATTGTTTTGCATAGTTGTGTACTTACCTTCTTGTTTGAAAGAAGATGATTCCCTTACCCCCTGCAGATTTTCACTCTCTTGTTGTTTGTCCAGGCCTGAGAAGCACATGCTGAAATACAGTTCAGTTAGTTTTATCAAGCCTGCTATTTTGATTTCCTCTTTTTGGTATTTTTCTCGAGCAAACTCACCTGCATCACCCGTTTCTACTTGTGCTAGGGCTAATCTATTTTTTAACATCTGTAAATAGTAAGTGCACATTTTGGCCTCTGGTGGTGACCCTTCTGTATCACCAAAAACCCCGTCTCTCCTCATTTTTTCACACCACTCCTCAAATTGTTTTAAATGGTTTTCAGCATCTTTGTGTGGGAAGTTTGCCATTATGCTCCTTTTTCCTGTCTCCAGCAGTGTTCCTAAAGAACCCCCCTGGAGCTCATTTTCTGCCTGATTCTCAGCCATTCCAGCACTCGCACGTCTTGGCCAACCTGCTGGGACAGCGTCCTGACCCCGGTCCAATGAGAGCTTATTTTTTATCTCTCAGACACCAAAACTTATTATGTTCCTATATGCCTTATTATTGTGTTTTTACACGGCAATTTCAATGAGCCAGTGTACTCAGGAAGAGCCGGTCATATGTCACCTGAACAGGTGCACCCATACCCTTCACTTCCACGGCTCAATGTAGTAACGTGTCCCACACACACACACACACACACACATACACTCACACTCTCTGGCCAATCTTTAGTTAACTCAGTACGTACCTCCGGTCCTGCTGGTTGTGTGTGCGTCCACTGGCTTTTTTCTCTTTCTATATTCGTCTGTAATCGGGGTTTTAGCAAAACGTCAAACCACCGCATTCATACTATTGTGTATTAGCCAGGTCGTACGCGCTCGTTTTTCGAAAAAGGCTGCTTTTATATTACCGCAAAAACGACTTTTAGGTTCGTCCTCGCGGAAAATAAGGGGGCATCTAAACCCACATTTTCTAGGCTACACGATGTTTTAGAAGCCACGCGTACAGGCGTGTCTGTCAGAATGGCCGCTTTTATGCTACGCACAGAGGAACACGTATTTTCCTCTGTGCCTAACAAGGGGACCTTTTAAACCCTAAATTCTCAAGGTGCACAGTATTTTCGGAACCCTGGCCAAGGATTCCCGGACTCTCACCTCTGTGACCGCACGCAAATCCCAAATTCTCATCGACACGTTTGCAAACAATTATCCTCAAACCTTTCTCTGCCTTTAGAAATACAAAAAGTCGGCCCTCCAGGAAGAAAAAGACACTAGGAGATGAATGAAATCTCCTTACCTTTTTTGTGCGGCCGCACGTTGTGTTTTTCTTCCGGAATGGCGTCCTGACCGAAAAAACGGAAGTTGGTACGTCGTCCTTTGGGTCCGGGTGGAAACACCAATTTGTTACTGTTTCACCGTGCCGTGACCACGGTGAAGCACCCTCGGTGGACCCAGTTCGTTTTACCCAGTCAGGCGACTCCCACTTACTTTTTACCTTGAATGTAGGACGCATAAAACAGACAAGTATGCTTTTAGTTATATTTTATCTAAGTAAAGACAGAGAAATAGTTACAGTCACACCAGCGCTGATGGGCCCCTGATCGGCAGGAGGCCTCGAGTGCTCATCACGCAAACATTATAAAGGGATCTCGGGACACACCCATACAAGGGCGGTACACATCCAAACTGTGACATCAGCAGGGAAGCTGCGTCACCTCCAGGGTGGTATCTGATAGATATGTGCCAATCTTTTGGGTCAGTGCCATCTAAGTGTGCCATGCAGTTCTGGGATAAACAGCTCGTTCCACTTGACCTTGTTGATATCCTAACAGTACTCTCATCAGGATCCTAGCTGCAGAGTTTTGAACGTACTGAAGCCTCTGCAGACTCGTTCCAGGGAGAAGTGCGTTGCAATAGTCCAGTCTGGAGGAGACAAGCTTTTCTGCGTCTGGGAGGAAGAGAATAGGGCGGAGTTTGGAAATGTTACGGAGGTGATAGAAAGAGGTCTTGCATAGGTGATTTATATGGGCTTCAAAAGTGAGTTGGGAGTCCATTTTTACACCAAGGTTTCTAACTGTTGATGAAAGCGGGTTGTTAGTGCCAGAAAAGGTGACGCTGGTTATGGATAATGATTTGGTTTGATGAGGAATTCCAACTAGGATGGCTTCGGTTTTTGAGCTATGTAGTTGAAGAAAGTTTTGCTCCATCCATACCTTTATCTCCTCCAGACAGGTGGTGAGTTTTGATGGGGATGACTGTGAGGGTGGGGTGTCAGCTGTGACATTTACACAGAGCTGTATGTCATCAGCACAGCAGTGGAAAGAAATATTGTGGCAGCTGATGATTTGGCCAAGGGGGGGAGGGGGGGGGGAGGTAAAGAATGAAGAGGATGGGGCCAAGGACGGAGCCCTGAGGGACACCACATGTAACTGTGTGTGGTTGTGATTTGGAGTGGCCTATGGAGATGTAGTCTGTCCGGTTTATGAAATATGATCTGTGCTTTTCCACCAGTTAAAGGCTCAAGTTGCTCATTTTATCCTGATATGACATTACACCCCCACTCATGGAGTTTGCAGTTTCTGTTTAAGGATTAATTTTGGATCATAAGAACTCTGGCTGAATTCCTGAACCGGGTCGCATTCAGAACCAAAACCTAAGGCGTATTAAGACAGCAGTAAAGATGTGAGATTTTTAAAATGCAATGCTTTGTCTTGAGGTTTTGAAGTGATAAGACCTAGAGACTAACAAAGATGTCTGGTGGACAAATGAGAAGATTTTGTTGCAATCTGAGCCGTGAACAGATTCGTCCACACGGTTGTTCCTGAGCAAACATCAGAGAGGCGGGGAGGGGGGGGTAGGGATTATCTCTGCCACTTTCTGTTTGTTTTGTACTCTGAGTGGTAATGATCACCCTCTTTGTAGCATTATCACTAAATCAGACTGCAGGACCAAGGTTGGATTAAGAGATTAGAAATGTGAGGCGGTGTGTTTAAAACAATCTGCAGCTGTGACAGTAAACAGAGGTGAAGGCAGGTACTAAAGCGGAGAAAAGGAAACAATTAGCTGACTCACTTTGAGGAAGTAGGGAGGAGCTTTAAGGATACTCTGAGAGGGGGATGATTTATCCTCAGCTCAGTGGACCACACGCTCCTGCTTCAGCTGCAGCTCCTGGACCTGCTGCTCTCTGCCTCATTTAGGCTGTTATGGCATCTGGGACTCTGATCTTTATTTCAGCCGTTCTGAGTAAGTTCCACTGATCTTTCATGATTAATTCCTCATCTACAGACCTGTAAGGAAAAGATTTGAACCGGTTTTAATTTTATTGTATCTCTGTTTCTTAGAGATTGACTCTTTAATGATATAGATAAGTGTCTTTAAATATTAATGATCTTCCTGAGTTGCACTTCAACATTTCACTCAGATTTAATTACTTTTAAACACCAAACAACTTCAGAGCAGCGGATTTGAGTGTAGAAAGCTTTATTAAAGTGCGGGGATGTGGTCAGTCTGTGTCTGATCTGAGGTTATCAATGGCTGTATGTTTTATGCTTTTATTTTAACATAATCATTTCCAAGAGATTTGTTACGGTTTCAGAAACCGCCACTTGTGAACGTTATGTTAAACAAAAGCAAAGTGACCAGTGGAGCGAATTGATGCTACCTCGGCTCATTTGACTGAACCTCTGCTTTCCTTAAACATAAACTGTTCCCCCTGTCCTGCTTGTCTTTATGGAGATGGAGACTTCAGCACCAGCCTGGAAGCCGTTCTTCATCCTAAACGTTGTAAACTTAAAGGGTTTCTGGACTGATTTCTGGGTACTGAGGGACACCAGCGTGCATCTGTCCTGTTAAGAGGACTTTCTCCAGACGTCTTAACATTTGCATTCCTGTCTGTTTAGATATTTGCCTAAGCTGCATGTCAGCATAATGACAGACTTTAAAGAATTCAGTCCTGCAGCAGGCGGCAGAGGTGTATGTGTGCAGGAGCCCTGTCTGGAAGGCTCTGTGGGGTGACAAGGAAACTGAACTTCCTGTTTCCCTCTTTGCTTAACAGAGGTAGCAGCTGAGGTATATCATCATGGCTGATAGTTATATGATGCAACTATCAGATGTAGAGATTTGCCTCAGATGATAGAAATGAGTGAAAGTGCTCCTTATTACAATCATAAACAGGACACCCTGCAAGATGGTATTCATATACATATTTAAGCTACCCCAATATCACCCTACAAATAAATATGAAGCAACCACCATGTGAGATGAGTCGTTGCAGTTATAACTATTAATGTCACATGTGAGTGTTCGTGGTTAGGGAACGGGGTTTAATATCTACACCTGAATAAATTAGTGCCATAAAATTTGTTTCTAAAATATAATTTCAATTGCAAAAATGGGAAGTCTGTTATAACCCATAGAATCACTACATGCAGAGCAATATTTTTTTAATCATTGCCTTTTGACTCTTTCTGGTTTGTTTGATCTAGATTACATTTTACAGATAGCAAACCCCCCAAAATGAACAATCTGAGAAAACCCACATGGTAAATGGTCTGTGAGGGGTCCATTTAGATCGCTGGTCTCACATTTAAATCAATAAGGGTTTTTATTTTTCATTATACCTTTATTTCTACAGGCAAGTCATTAAGAACAACTTCTTATTTACAACGACGGCCTGATTAAATGTCCTTTTGCCGCTAAACTGCCTCACTAGTGGTGCAGCTCTGCTAAGGGAGTCATGACTCAAGCAGTTGTGGTGAACCCAGGACGTCCTGTGGGTTTAGGCCTGTTGTCTGATATGCGTTAAATGCCTTCTGAGTAATTTTACAGCAGAAGAGGAAAAAAAACACAAATGGAAATTTTCTTTTGCGCTTATAATAGTAAATTTAATTTGTATTGAACTTTACGCTGTGAAAAGCTTAAATGAAGACCTTCTATCATATTTTAAAACGCTCTATGGTCAGTGGTGTCCTCAGATAGTCGGGGGGGGGGGGGGGTAGGCAGCACAGCAGAAGGTGCATGGTGCACAGGTACAGGTTGTTTTCAGTTTGTTCGGCAGCATTTGCATCTGTGAACACACGTTTTTTATAAAGAACCTTAACAAGTCCAGACTTAAAACGCTGACAGAGCCACATTACCAGAACCTCCTCACCCTGTCAGCTGCAGCCTGATACAGAGACTGATAGAAGACAAAAACCAGCTTCATGTTTCTCACTGATGTCGTATGATTGTTGCGTTTTGCTGTTGGACAGGCACGCTTTGACATTTAGCACGCGTACAATTATACTGCTATATTTTATATACCAAATATGTTTGTGATAATTCATGTTTTCTGACGTTCCTCAAACAGGGAATGTAAACACATAACTAGATTAATAGAATACTCAGAAAACTCTAGTAAAATACTACGGAGCCACTGTCACTTAATTCAATTTTATTTATAAAGCACCAATTGATGATTGAGATCTCATCTCAAGGCTCTTTCCAAAGTCAGACTCCATCAGATCCTCCAGGTTGGTGAGAAAGTTTCCTCTCTAAGGAAACCCAGCAGGTTGCATCAAGTCTCTCCAAGCAGCATTCAATTCAATTCAATTCAATT
Organism: Fundulus heteroclitus; assembly: GCF_011125445.2. Classification (NCBI taxonomy): domain Eukaryota; kingdom Metazoa; phylum Chordata; class Actinopteri; order Cyprinodontiformes; family Fundulidae; genus Fundulus; species Fundulus heteroclitus. Next base: position 42,376,281 of record NC_046365.1, on the reverse strand, counting down.
TTATTTATATAGCGCCAAATCATGAAACATGTCATCTCAAGGCACTTTACAAAATCAAATTCAATCATATTATACAGATTGGGTCAGATTATACAGATTGGTCAAAAATGTCCTATATAAGGAAACCAGTTGATTGCATCAAAGTCCCGACAAGCAGCATTCACTCCTGGGGAACCGTAGAGCCACAGGAAGAGTCATCTGCATTGTACATGGCTTTGCTGCAATCCCTCATACTGAGCAAGCATGAAGCGACAGTGGGAAGAAAAACCACCCATTAACGGGAAGGAAAAACCTCCGGCAGAACCGGGCTCAGTATGAACGGTCATCTGCCTCGACCGACTGGGGTTACAGAACACAGAGCAGAGACACAACAAGAGAAACAACAAAGCACAGAAGCACACATTGATCCAGTAATCTGTTCTACATTAGATGGTAGTAGCGGGTGAGCCGTCTTCTCTGGATGATGTCACAGTTAACAGAACGCCAGACCAGGTGTACCTACTATGAAGAGAAAAGAGAGAGAACAGAAAGTTAAAGCAGAAATGACAACACATAATGCATAATTGAAGAACAGTAAGGCAAGGCAAGGCAAGGCAAATTTATTTATATAGCACAATTCAGTACAAAGACAATGCAAAGTGCTTTACATGATTAAAATATAGCAAAATAAAACAGAATAAAAGCAAGTAGGAATAAAATATAGATAGAAAATAGAACAAAAAAGTGGTGATTCAGTTAACTAGGACAGTTGAAGGCAATTTTAAACAAATGTGTTTTTAATCTTGATTTAAAAGAACTCAGGCTTTCCGCACTTTTACAGTTTTCTGGAAGTTTGTTCCAGATAATTGGAGCATAGGAACTAAATGCTGCTTCTCCGTGTTTAGTTCTGGTTCTAGGTATGCAGAGTAGGCTGGAGCCAGAAGACCTGAGTGGTCTGGATGGTTGATACGCTGATAACAAGTCTGTGATGTATTTAGGAGCTAAGCCATTTAAGGATTTATAGACTAACAGAAGTATTTTAAAGTCTATTCTCTGAGATACAGGGAGCCAGTGTAAGGACTTTAGAACTGGGGTTATGTGCTCTACTTTCTTAGTCTTAGTGAGGACGCGGGCAGCAGCGTTCTGGATCAGCTGCAGCTGTCTGACCCACTTTTTAGGAAGTCCTGTGAAAACACCGTTGCAGTAATCAATTCGACTAAAAATAAACGCATGGATTAGTTTTTCTAGATCCTGCTGAGACATCAGTCCTTTAATCCTAGAAATGTTCTTCAGGTGATAGAAAGCCGACCTTGTAACTGTCTTTAGATGCTTTTGAAGGTTCAGGTCTGAGTCCATCACTACTCCCAGATTTCGGGCCTGATCAGTGGTTTTTAGCTGAAGCGACTGAAGCTGTGTGTTAACTTTTGATCTCTCCTCTATTGGTCCAAATATTATTACTTCAGTTTTGTTTTTATTCAATTGGAGAAAATTTTGGCACATCCATGCATTGATTTCTTCTAGGCATTTACTCAGTGCTTGAACTGGTTCATAGTCACCTGGTGACATGGTGATGTAGAGCTGTGTGTCGTCTGCATAGTTATGGTAGCTGATGTTGTTGTTTTTTATTATCTGAGCTAGAGGGAGCATGTAGATATTGAAAAGGAGGGGACCCAGAATGGACCCTTGGGGAACCCCACATGTGATTTTTGTCATCTCTGATGTAAAGTTACCTACTGATACAAAAAATTCCCTGTCCTTTAAGTAGGATTTAAACCAGTTGAGAGCTGTACCACAGAGGCCGACCCAGTTCTCCAGGCGTTCTAACAGAATGGAGTGATCGACAGTATCAAATGCTGCACTAAGGTCCAATAGTACCAGCACGGTGGTTCTTCCACAGTCTGTATTTATATGGATGTCATTAAACACCTTGATCAGGGCGGTCTCTGTACTGTGGTGAGCACGGAAACCTGACTGGAAAACGTCAAAGCAGCTGGTCGTTGTTAAGAAGGTGTTTAATTGTTGAAATACAGCTTTTTCAATAATCTTACTGATAAAGGGGTGGTTTGAGATGGGCCTGTAGTTCTGGAGTAGAAGTTTGTCTAAATTGTTCTTTTTCAGCAGTGGTTTGATAATTGCTGTTTTTAGGGACTGGGGGAAAACACCTGACAGAAGGGACGCGTTTATTATCTGAGTCAAATCAGACGCTATGACAGGTAAAACTTTTTAAAGAAAGGTGTGGGGAGAACATCAAGGCAGCTTGAGGAGGAACTTAACTGCTGAATTATCTGCTCTAAGCTTTTGTGGTTTATTTGGCTGAATTGGGACATTTTGTCAGGATAAGTTCCAGCTGAGTACGGCTTTGGTTCTAGAATTGGTGTGGATGTACAAACTGATCCTCTAATTTTTAGGATTTTCTCAGTAAAGAAGTTTGCAAATTCATTGCAGGCCCTGGTGGAGTGGAGTTCTGAATCCACGGACACAGGAGGATTTGTTAACCTGTCGACTGTGGCAAATAAGACACGAGCGTTATTAATGTTTTTCTTAATGATCTCAGAGAAGAAAGATTCTCTTGCATTTTTCAGTTGTAAGTTATATCTGTAAAGTCTCTCTTTATAGATGTCATAGTGAACCTGGAGTTTATTTTTTCTCCACCTGCGTTCAGCTTTGCGACATTCCCTTTTTTCACTTCTAACTGATGGAGCATTTCTCCAAGGAGATTTATTCTTCCCGTAAAAAACCTTCACTTTAACTGGAGCAATGCAGTCAATGATGTCTGAGACTTTAGAATGAAAGTTATCTACTAGCTCATCTACTGAGTTGCAGCCCAAGGTTGAAGTAGCAGAGTAAGCTTGAATAAAAGTTTCTGTGGCATTGTCCTTAAAGGTGCGTTTTCTTACGATGTCCCTTCGGCTAAATGAGTCACTGGAAATGATACATTCAAAGGTAACGGAGAAGTGATCAGATAGGGCAACATCAGTTACATTGACCTTAGAAATCTTTAGACCTTTAGTGATGATCAAGTCTAAAATATGTCCCTGTTTGTGTGTTGGCTGTTTAACATTCTGAGTTAAACCAAAGTTTCTAAGTGTGTCACACAGTTCTTTTGCACTTCTGTCTTCAGGGTTGTCAACGTGAAAGTTGAAGTCTCCAACAATAATTAAAAAGTCATAATCAACACATATCACAGACAGCAGGTCACTGAAATCATTAAAAAAGTTTGATGTGGACTTAGGAGGCCTGTAAACATTCAGAAACATAGTTCGTACCGGGCTCTTTACCTGGAGAGCCAAATGTTCAAAAGAGTCAAATTTTCCCAAAAACACCTTTTTACACTTTAGTGAATCATTAAACAATGTTGCTACTCCTCCACCTTTCCTTTGCTGTCTGCTCTCACAAAGAAAATTGTAGTTTGGAGGAGTCGACTCCAGCAGAATAGCTGCTTCATTAGATTCATGTAACCATGTTTCTGTTAAAAACATAACATCAAGATTATTGTCAATAATGAAGTCATTAATTAAAAGGGATTTTCCTGACAGAGATCTAATGTTTAATAAACCCAGTTTATATGATTTGGTGGTTGATGATGTCTTTGTGGCAGGTTGCATCTGACAGTTTATGACTTTTAAGTACGACTGATTATTCCTGTCTGTTTTCCTTTTGCTTTTCTTATTTCTGCCACGTATCATAACAGATATTCCATGTTCTCCGTCAGGAGGCCCAGGCTTATGCTGGTGGCGGTCTTGACTGATAAACGTACAGCCAGGGCCTGCTGCATATCACAAGGACGTTATCCGAAGGTCTTCAGGACAGGCATGTTCTGTGATATGTAGAGGAGGAGGAGGATCTGGACCTCTGCGTCTTTTGGAAGATGCTGATTTAGTCACAGAACTGTGGTTTTCAGAATTAATATGTGGGGAGGATGTCAACTGTAGACCAATCTTAAGGACTTTGTTCATGGTGTGAGAAAAATCCAGGAAAGGAACCTCTGGGCTTTGAGGAGAGGAAGGCGAGGCGGGTGTAGTCTGGATCGGTGTTCGTGACGATGGCGATTCTTGGTCCTCTCTTTGTCCTGCTGAGATCTGGGATGAATCCTCCTGTAATTCTGATGTAGCCTCTTTCTGTGTCATCTTTCTGGCCATCTTAATCTTGGTTTGTTCGGGCTGCACTGGGCTTATCTTTTGTTTAGGCACTGGATGTTCTTTGTTTTGGGACAAAGCTGATGACGTATGGTTCACAGAATAGAAGATGTTTGAAATCAGTCGTTTTGCACCTGACCTATTTAGAAAGAAGCCATTGCTGCTAAACAGATGTCTTCTTTCCCAGAAGATGTTAAAGTTGTCTATGAAGGTTACAGTTGTTTCTTTGCATGTTTTTTCCAGCCATTTGTTTAGCATCAGAATTCGGGAAAAAATCTCGTCTCCACAAGCCACGGGCGGGAAAGGGCCGCTCAGAAGCACCTTGACATTTTTGCCATGAACTAAGTTCAACAGACGAATGTAATCCTCTTTCAATACTTCTGATTTTCTTATCCGGGTGACGTCGCCCAGGGCTTCAGCTTGTATTATGAGTTTTTCCAAGGTCGGGCGTTCTTTCAAGATCCTTGGAAGGATGTCTAATAAATCAGACACCAGGCCATAGTTCGAATCGTTATAAATTAACACCTCTGTGTTTTTCTTGTTACAGAAATGTTTAATCCCACATACAGACCCACTGCATAAAATCAGGGTCCTTGGCCCCGTGGCATGTCTTTTCTCAGATGTATTAGAGCGAAAGTCGTTGACGTACCTCTGAGTGTTGTCATGATTCTCCTGGGTCACATTTTGGAGCGGAGCGAATCTGTTTCGTAAGGGAATTCCAGCATTTCCAGCAGGTTTACTCCTATCATTTGTTGTGGGAACAGCCCGCTGTTGTTTCACTTGTCCTGGGACATCTCTCTGTAGTCTCGGCCAGTTTTCTTTGTCTAGGCGTGGGGTTCGTTGATCCTTTGGTCTTGCACCCTGAGTGATCCAGGGATTCTCATTTTCCTCAGGGATCTGTTTGTTCAGAGAGTTGCTGGGCTGGTGGTCCCCGTTTGGAGTCGCAGGCAGGGTTGTTTCATTTCCATACGCGCCGTTTACATCATAATTCAGTTCGAGTCGGCATATCTTCTGTTCTATAACAGCGATCTTTTGTAGAAGCGTGTCAAGGTCCACTGTGGTGAAGGTAGGCATCTTTGCAAAATCAAAATCAAAAATAAATAAAGAGAAAATAAATAAAAATAACTAAATCCAACTTTCCGTGGTTTTGGCAAAGAGATAAAAAGGAGAACTCAATAGAGTGAGAAAATTAGATCCTGATATACTCCAGTAGCCTAAGCCTATAGCAGTAAAACTATAAAGGTAGCTGAGAGTAACATGAGCCACTAGTTATAATTTTTGTCAAAAAGAAAAGTTTTAAGCCTAGTCTTAAAAGTAGACAGGGTGTCTGCCTCACGGACCAAAACTGGGAGTTGGTTCCACAGGAGAGGAGCCTGATAGCTAAAGGATCTGCCTCCCATTCTACTTTTAGAGACTCTAGGAACCACCAGCAGACCTGCAGTCTGAGAGCGAAGTGCTCTGTTAGGAACATACGGGGTAATCAGAGCTCTGATATATGATGGAGCTTGATTATTAAGGGCTTTATACGTTAGAAGAAGAATTTTAAATTCTATTCTTGATTTAACAGGAAGCCAATGAAGGGAAGCTAAAATTGGAGAAATATGATCCCTCTGGTTGATTTTCATCAGAACTCTTGCTGCAGCATTTTGGATCAGCTGAAGGCTTTGAACTGCATTTTGTGGACTTCCTGATAGTAAAGAATTACAATAGTCCAGCCTTGAAGTAACAAATGCATGGACCAGTTTTTCAGCATCGCTCCTGGACAGAATGTTTCTAATTTTGGCGATATTCCGGAGGTGAAAAAAGGAAACTCTGGAAACCTGTTTAATATGGGATTTAAATGACATGTCTTGGTCAAAAATAACACCAAGATTTTTTACTTTATTACCAGGGGCCAGGTTAATGCCACCCAGATTAAGTGATTGGTTAAGAAGTTTATTTTTTGAGGACTCTGGCCCAAAGATTACAACTTCGGTCTTGTCAGAATTTAGATGCAGGAAATTTAAAGTCATCCAGCTTTTGATGTCATCAAGACATGACGGCAGTCGAAGTAACTTATTGGATTCATCAGGATTTATGGATAAATATAGCTGAGTATCATCAGCATAACAGTGGAAATTAATCCCATGCTGTCTGATAATTTTGCCAATCGGAAGCATATATATAGTAAATAGAATTGGTCCAAGGACTGAACCCTGTGGTACTCCACAAGTGACCCTAGAGTTTGAGGAAGATTAATTATTAACATGAACAAATTGGAATCTGTCTGACAGATAAGATTTAAACCAGCCTAATGCTTTCCCCTTAATCCCTACAGTATGTTCTAGTCTTTGTAGGAGAATATTGTGATCAACTGTATCAAACGCAGCACTGAGATCTAACAGGACAAGTATAGACACAAGTCCATTATCTGAGGCCATGAGAATATCATTAGTGACCTTCACCAGAGCTGTTTCAGTGCTATGATGAGCTCTGAAGCCTGACTGAAACTTCTCAAGTAGGTCATTACTTTGTAAATGTTCACAAAGTTGATTAGCAACTACTTTCTCAAGAATTTTAGATAAGAAAAGAAGATTAGATATAGGTCTGTAATTTACTAACTCATCTTGATCAAGAGAAGGTTTCTTAAGTAAAGGTTTAATAACAGCTACTTTCAAAACCTGTGGTACATATCCATTTACTAAGGATAGATTAATCATGTCTACAATAGTGCCACTGATCAAAGGGAATATGTCCTTAAACAACTTGGTTGGGATTGGGTCTAACATACAGGTAGAAGGTTTAGATGAAGCTAAAATTTTAGATAGCTCAGAAAGCTCTACTGCTTCTAAACAGTTCAAACACTGCGCAGATTCTAAAGATTCCTCCAATGCTGCCTCACTTACTGAGGACGAGGTAATCATGTTTGGGAGGATGCCAATTATTTTATTTTTAATGGCATCAATTTTATTTATGAAGAATCCCATAAAATCATTACTACTAAGAGCTAAGGGAATGGATGGATCAACAGAGCTGTGGCTCTGGGTAAGTTTGGCAACTGTACTAAAGAGAAATCTAGGATTATTTTTATTCTCTTCAATTAATGATGAAAAATATGCTTCTCTAACTCTGCGAAGGGTCTTGTTATACAACAATAGTCTGTCCCTCCAGATTAAGTAGGATTCCTCTTGGTGTGTAGAGCGCCATTTTCTTTCCAATTTCCTAACATTGTGCTTCAAGGAACGCAGCTCTGAATTAAACCAAGGAGCCAGCTTCCTGTGAATAATCACCTTCTTTTTCAAGGGAGCTACATTGTCTAATGCAGAACGCAATGAGGAAGTCAGATTGTTAGCAAAGGTATCGATTTGTGAATGGGAAGAAACAGCAATGCTGCCATCTACAGGGCATTTCTGCAATACTGAGGATATTAAAAAGGGGACAGACTCTTTAACTTTTGATACAGCATTATCCGATAAAAATCTACTATAATGGAACCCTCTTTTGGGGGTGGAGAACTCAGTTAGATTAAACTCAAATGTTATTAAAAAATGATCAGACAGGACAGGGTTGTGAGAGAATACTGTTAATTCTTCACAATCAATGCCATATGTCAGCACAAGGTCTAAAGTATGGAGCCAAGAGTGCGTCGGTTTATGCACATTTTGAGCAAAACCAATTGAATCTAGGATAGTTTTAAAGGCTACACTAAGGTTATCACATTCAGTGTCAACATGGATGTTAAAATCACCCACTATAATAACCTTATCAGTATTTAACACCAAATCAGATAAGAAATCTGACAACTGATCCAAAAACTGAGTGTAAGGGCCTGGTGGATGATACAAAACAACAAACAGAAGAGGTTTTATTGCTTTGCAGTTTGGATGAGGGAAACTGAGGGTTAAATGTTCAAAAGAACTGTAATTATTAGTTGGCCTGGGACTAATTAATAAATCAGACTGAAAGATAGTTGCCACTCCTCCTCCTCTTCCCACAGATCTGGGAATGTGGAAATTTGAATAACTGGAGGGGGTTGACTCATTTATACTAACGTAGTCCTCTTGTAGCCAGGTTTCTGTGAGACAAAACAAATCAATCTGATTATCAGAAATCAATTCATTAACTAACAAAGTCTTTGGAGGGAGAGACCTTATATTTAATAGACCACATTTTATTGTTTGATTTTTAGGTTCAAGGTGAACCGTATTGATTTTTATTAGGTTTTTATGATTTGTTCCTTTTAGATCAGTTTTTGATCTGTTAAGTTTTGGCCGTGGGAAAGACACCATCTCAATAGGATAATGGGTGGGTAACAGTACAGAAGCTGCAGAGAGGTGTGTTAAACTACGGCTCTGCTTCCTGGTCTGGACCCTGGGTTGTCAGCATTTAGGAGAACTAATAAATCCGGCCAGATTCCTAGAAAGAAGAGCTGCACCATCCAAAGTAGGATGGATGCCGTCTCTCCGGATCAGACCAGGTTTTCCCCAGAAAGTTCTCCAGTTATCAATGTAGCCCACATCGTTTTCTGGACACCACCTAGACAACCAGCGGTTGAATGATGACATGCGGCTAAACATGTCATCACTGGTCAGATCAGGCAGGGGACCAGAGAAAATTACGGAGTCCGACATAGTTTTAGCAAACTCACAAACCGAAGCAACACCAACTTTGGTGACCTCTGATCGGCGTGACCGGGTGTCATTACCGCCAGCGTGAATAACAATTTTGCGGTATTTACGCTTATCCTTAGCCAGTACTTTTAGGTAGGATTCTATGTCGCCTGTTCTGGCCCCTGGTAGGCATTTAACTATGGTCCCTGGTTTCTTTAGTGCCACATTTCTCATTATGGAGCTGCCAATAATTAAGGTCGGCTCCTCGGCGAGATTGTCGCTCAGAGGGGAAAATTTATTAGAAACGCAGATGGGTTGGTGGTGATCTGGGGTCTGTAATCTAGAGCTATGCTTCCTACGAACTGTCACCCAGCCAGCCTGGTTACCAGGCTGCTCGGGTGCTACTGCTTTAGGTTCGCTACGTGAAGTTACTCTATGCGGCTCCGCGCTAGCAAAAGAGCGGCTATCAGCTGGTTTTTCAACAGCACGGAGCCGGGTCTCCAATTCTGACACCCTCGCCTCCAAAGCTACAAAAACACTACATTTATTACATGTACCATCATCACTAAAGGAGGCAGAGGAATAACTGAACATCTGACACAGAGAGCAGCAGATAGGAGACTTAGTCAGGGACGGAGAAGCCATTATGAGGCTAAGGCTTGGCTAGCGCTAGGCTAACGCTAGGCTAACGCCCTATTATCACGCCAAAGAACAAACCGTGTGAAACACGAGGAGTTCCCAAACGTGATGAGCAGCCACAGACAATGTTTTAAAAGTGCTTATGTTTGGAAACAGATGTTACAGCAAAGAGGTTTAAAGATAAAAAGCGAGAGAGCCTGGAGCAAAGCTCCGTCGTTCACACAGGAACAACAGGAAGTGACACAATACGCCTTACCGCAAACAGGAAGTCCGCGAGCCAATCAGAGTCACCAATTCACTCCTCCTGAAAGAGCGTAGAGCCACAGTGGACAGTCGTCTGCATTGTTGATGGCTTTGCAGCAATCCCTCATACTGAGCATGCATGAAGCGACAGTGGAGAGGAAAACTCCCCTTTAACAGGGAGGAGAACCTCCAGCAGAACCAGAACCAGGCTCAGTGTGAACGCTCATCTGCCTCCACCCACTGGGGCTTAGAGAAGACAGAGCAGAGACACAGAAAGCACAGAAGCTCACATTGACCCAGGAGTACTTTCTATGTTAGATGGTAATAGAGGATGATCTGCCTCCCCTGATGATGTCACAGCTAACAGAACGCCAGACCAGGTGTACCTTCTATGAAGAGAAAAATGACAGAGAACAGAAAGTTAAAAGCTGAAATAACAAACAGTGCAGATCCAGATGGATGTATAATGGTTTCCTGATGGCTGCAACTCAAACTGATCCTGGGTGATTCTTGTTGTTCTGTGCAAGAATCGGACGTGATTAAAGCTGGAACAGAGAAGTAGTGTCTTCATAATGTCCCTACTTCAGGAATTTACCGTCTATTGAAGTTCCGTCTTTTTGTAAACCCACAAAAAGACGTCCCTGTGCAGATTCTCCGTTATCTGAGGCAGTGCAACAGCAAACAGGCTTAAATCAGAGACAACCGGGCTTTATTAAAACGTTTCGACACCTTTCCAGGAGTCTTTGTCAGTTCTGGTGGGTCGCACTCTTTAGCAACATGCAGTTAATGCATCGGGTTTTTTTTTGTTTTTTTTATCTGACCAGGAGGATGTTTCTCCATGTCCTTAAAAACAGCAGCGCTCCAACTGCAGGTTGCTAAAGAGTGCGTGTCATCATAATTGACCAAAACCCCTGGAAAAGTGTCGAAACGTTTTCAGTAAGAACTGAATGAACGTCCTGCAGCCTCTGAGCTGAAGAGGAAGTAGAAAACTCAGGAGTGTGCAGAATAGGGAACGTGTCTTTGGCTTCATGTTAGAGACTATAGTATATAATGTTCTGTCACTTTTTAATTGACGGGTGATTAATGACCCTAATCATTTCCGGTCTCCCTTGATTTCCGCCCCCCCATTTCCGGTCCCCTCCCCCCACTCCAGGAAGCCGTACCCCTCCCCCATTTCCGGTCCCCTCCCCCCACTCCAGGAAGCCGTACCCCTCCCCCATTTCCGGTCCCCTCCCCCACTCCAGGAAGCCGTACCCCTCCCCCATTTCCGGCCCCCTCCCCCACTCTAGGAATTCGAAACTGACACAGATTCAACAAATAGGATCTTCTCACCAACATGACAATCAAAAACGGGGTTTACCGGTCGATGGTTTCTTCCGCGCAACTCCGAGACAGGCTCAAGATAAAACAACTCCGGTTATTTTTCTGCTTGACGCATGGCGTGACAAGATGATAGCAGACCGGATGTCAACGCTGTTCTGCAACTGTTGCAACTGGAGAGATGTTTTGAGGATCAAGAAAGTGGTAGCTTTTTTGGCCCGCCCTCCTCACAACAGCCAATACCTCCCCCCTTCAACGTTAACCACACCCCTTCTCAGTATAAAAAAACAACCAGGCAGACCGATCGGAACATCCATGCAGCTTCACTGACCAGACTTTTAGCATCTGAAACCATGAACAACTACGCGGTTGAAAGAACTACCGCTTCAACATCACCGCAGCATGGCTCCCCGGACAGCGACAAATTCTTTCCGGGACCGTACCGCCCTCCTTCACCCTCGCCAACTCCTGAATCCTCTTCCGAACTCGACAGCGACAGCGAGAGTCTCCTCACATCGCTGCAGAGGCGTATCGACGACTGGGCCAATGCCCCAGGAGGCGTGCATGTACGGCCCGAGTACTTTGTTTTATGGGATGAGAATTCCACGCTTCCAACCACACTTCCAGCCAGGCTTCCAGCCATGCCGTCTCTCTCAGAGACCCAGGAGGAAGATTCACAAGTGCTGAATCTTCCACCCTCCCCGGACCCTTCTCAGTCTGAGTACTCACAGCTCCAGGACTCGCAACTTCCCTTCAGCCAAGGAGATCCAGCCTCCCCACCCCCATCACCGCGTGAGGACGTGCAGATTCCATCCGGGGAACCAGACGCTGACACCGGCGCTGATGAATACGACGGGTGGATCCGCTTTGGCTTCATCAAAGCGGTGAAAACTGTGGTGCACCATCTTTTGAGCACCGCCATCGAAAAGTACATGCGTGGAAAGTGCTACGGATGCATCAATGATCGTCCAAGTCAGAGAGACCATGAATGTTTGGAGCAGCTTGAGGACCGGTTCTTTGAAAGTAATTACTACGGTGTAATGCGAATGCTTTATAACGAGCGTTTCATCGATGCTGTTCAACGGTTTTTAGCCGCTCGCAACATCCATCAAGACAACGACACAGTCAACGCCGTCGCACAGGCCTATCTGTACGAATTGACGCTATCCAAGCGGGTGCATGACCACATCAACGAGGTGTATAATCAGCTGGTTCAAGAAAACTATGACTTAAAAGATCAACTTGAAACCATCACGCAGTACTGGCAGGGGTCTTGAAACCAAAGCATGCATGTTTTGTCATATCTTTCTTTAATATATATTATATGAGTCTTTTCTACAATTAGCTTGTGATATATGAAATGATTGTTTTCTACAACTAGATTGTGATATATGAAATGATTGTTTTTTACATTGAGTTTGTGATATATTAAACTAGTATTTTCCGCAATTAGTTTATGACATTGTATTAAAACAATGTCTTTCTTTTTATCTAACCAATGAGTGTTGTTTTTTTTTACATTGAGTTTGTGATATATTAAAGTAGTATTTTCTGCAATTAGTTTGTGACATCGTAACAAAATTAATCTCTTTCTCTAAATATGAAATGAACTTTCTCTACAATTAGTTTGTGATATAATAAATGCATATTAATAATAAAATATATAAAAACCCAAATACAGACGTCTTTTCCTTCATTTAGCATCACTACGTGCGTGGGAAGGTATGGCTGAAGAAAAGTTAATGAAGCGGGTATATTACACGCCTTCGCACCCCGGCTCTTTCGGCGGGGTAGATAGACTACAGAGAGCTTTGGAAAGTGAAACCGGAGAGAAGGTACCGTTTGAAAAGGTCCGAGACTTTTTATCGGAAAAAGATGCTTATTCTTTGCATAAACCCGCAAGAATAAGATTTCCTAGAAATAGAGTGTTTGTCACCGGGCCTCTGAAACAGTTCCAAGCCGATCTTTGTGATATGCAGAGCTTGTCCGAAGAAAACGACGGTTACAATTATTTATTAACAGTTATCGACGTATTTTCCAAAAGAGCCTATGCCAGGGCTTTAAAAAGGAAAACAGCCTCTGACGTCGTAAAAGCTTTTGAATCCGTTTTAAAAGAGAGTCAGATTCCAAAGAAACTGCAAACTGATGACGGAAAAGAATTTTTCAACAAATCATTCAAAGCGCTGATGGATAAAAACGGTATTAAACATTTTTCCACGGCCAGTGAAATAAAAGCGTCGGTGGTTGAGAGGTTTAACCGTACGTTAAAATCAAGAATGTGGAGATATTTGACCGCAAACAACACTCTCCGATATCTAAACGTGCTTCAGGATCTGGTCAAAAGCTACAACCACGGTTATCATTCAAGTATTAAAATGGCACCTATCCAAGTCACCGCTAGTAACGCTTTTCAAGTGTTTCAAAATCTGTACGGGACCAATTCCGAACGCATTACAAAGTCAAGACCGCATTTAAACCAGGTGACCATGTCAGAATCTCCAAGCTGCGTCGCATGTTTGACAAGAAATATGAACAGAGTTTCACGGACGAAATCTTTACAGTTACAGAAGTGATACAACGATCTCCACCCGTCTTCAAACTGAAAGATTTAGACGGGGAGCCCGTCCAAGGCTCTTTTTACGCAGAAGAGCTTCAAAAGGTGAAAATATCAAAAAACAAAATGTATCAAGTGGGTGACATATTAGACAAACGCACCGTGCGGGGAGTCAAACAGGTCTTAGTACGTTGGAAAAACTGGCCGGAGAAATTCAACAGCTGGGTGAGAGCCGACGACCTGCGAGACGTATAAAAGAAGACGCTGCTCTCTGACGGTTGACAGTGCAACATGGACCACTTAACTCAGGACGAAGGATTTTACCTGACGCTACCCTCCAACGCTAGCCTGGATGTCTTTAAGGATAATAACATATCGAGTTTCCGCGTGGATTTAGCCGAGCATATCAATTTACAAGGAGAATGGCAAGTGGCATTGACGTTCCTTCAGAAAATGCTTTTTTCGAATGGCGGAAAGCGAGCGAGGAACAAGTCCATCGCATACAGATTGGAAACGGATACTACAGTAATATGAATCAGCTTATCAAAGAGATCGAAGCCCATCTGAGAAAGATAGATTCAGATATTTATTTCAAGGTTAACAAACTCGCAAACATACTCACCTACCAGGCCGGCGCTCAGTACCATCTACGTTTTCACGCTCCACTGGCCTACATGCTCGGCGCGGAACCCGGAGAATGGATCAAATTCGACCACTGGCACGCCCCTCACCCTATAGATTATAAAGCGGGTTTCTACCACCTCTATTTTTACAGCGACGTTGTTGCGCCGCAGATAGTGGGGGATGCAATCGCGCCCCTCTTGCGAACAGTTCAGGTCCAGGGCGTTTTTGGAGATATTATCACGCAGACCTTTCATAACCCCTACTATCTCCCCGTTGCCAAGAAACATATTGAAAATATACAAGTTGAAATTAAAACGGATCAAAACACCCCGGTGAAATTTACATACGGAAAGTGCATCATGAAACTACATTTCAGACCCGTTGGTTCACGCAGAGCGTTCAGGTGAAATGGCTCATGCTTATAAAAACACACGATTGTGGCCAGAATCATTCATAGCTGTGCAACCAGTCACAACGACAACGTTGCAGCGTTCTAAAAATGTGAGGAAGAAGCTACGACAATCGTGAAAACATGGTTTTCTTGAGAGAGGACCCGCACCGTTTTATCCCTTACTACCAGAACCAGGTAGGGGGAGAATTACCCGGCTTCTATGGCGCCCCTGTTATGTACGGCCGTGGGATAGGATCCATATTTTCAAAATTATTTCGTTTCGTATCACCCTTATTTAAATCCGGCTTCGCTATTGCTAAACCGCATCTGAAAAAGGCTGCCACAAACATCGCCTCGGACGTCATAGGTAAAGCTATGACGAAAATAAGCGGCTCCCACGAGGGTGTGAATAACCAAGAGGGGTCGGGTGTTATGGTTTTGTCAAGAAGAGCTAAAAAGAGACCTCCGGGGCAACGTGTTGGCCGTTCACAAATAGTTCTGCAGCGCAAAAAGAAGAAATCAGTCAGCAGGAGCAAAGCAAGAGGGAGGAGGTCTGTTGCGAGCAAGGATATATTTAGCTGAATTATTATTTTTCAATAACAATAAAACATGGCTCTTTTACACCGGAAATCATCAGAATGTACGCTGGCGGAACTGGACTTGTTTTCCGCCCCCATGACACAACTTTCTATCGAAGATAAGCTCTACACAGAAATATTACCCGTGTCAGCGATTACAGACACCGGGCCTATCGACTTCTTTATCCCCGGAGATGGAGAGAAATACTTGGATTTGAATGATACTTTGCTGCATGTCCGTCTAAAGATCACCAACGCAGATGGAAGCGACCTGGCTAACGACGCCGCTGTCGGGTTGATAAATTACCCGTTGAATACAATGTTTAGTCAATGCGACATTATTCTGGGGGACAGGTTAATTTCACAGAGTAGCGCAACTCACCCGTACAGAGCAATGATTGAAACTCTGCTCAACTATTCAGAAGACACATTAAAGAGTCAATTTAGCGCGGGCCTCTTTTACAAAGACACAGCGGGAGCTATTGACTCTATCGTTACCACCGACGGTCCAAATTCGGGGATGAACAAGAGAGCCGCCTTCACCGCTAATTCCAGAGAGTTACACCTGATGGGGCCTCTTCACGCAGATATTTTCTTCTGCGAAAGACACTTCTGTCGATATGAGGGTTAAACTAACCAGAGCCAGCGACGCCTTCTCTCTCATGGGTCCGCGTGATTCAACCTTCCGACTGAAAATTCTGGGGGCTTCGCTATTTATGAAAAAAGTTTCAGTCTCCCCGGCTATCCGACTAGGGCATGCCTCAGCATTAATGAGAGGAAACGCCCTCTATCCTCTTTCGCGCGTGAATGTGAAAACGTACTCTGTCCCTGAAAATTCCAGGATATGTACTCAGGAGAATCTCTTTTTGGGAACGATGCCGAAATATGTCGTTTTAGGTATGGTCAACCACGAGGCATTCACTGGAAGGAGAAGCATGTCGCCTTTCAACTTTAAGCATATGGATGTGGAATATTTAGCGCTCTGCAAAGACGACAGACAGGTCCCCGCCAAAGCGTTTCAACCCCAATTCAACAACGGTATTTCAGTCAGGGAATATTACAACATGTTCACCTCTACAGGTCGTCATTTAAAAGACCTTCCTTTAAGCATCGCTCGTGAGGAATTTAACGAGGGTTATTCCCTGTTTGTCTTTAATCTCAATCCGAGCGAGGACGCAGACGCTCTGTCACCGGTGTGCAACGGCAATTTGAGACTGGAAATGAGATTCAGAGTTCCGCTGCCTCACACGACCACCCTGATTGTGTACGCGTTTTACGACTCAATTTTGGAAATCGATTCAAAAAGGCAGGTTCTGGTGGATTTTTATTAAAACATGAATAACCACGAGATCGAGAGTCTGATGCATCACCTGTTGGGGGACCTATTTTGCGGCGTTTGGGCTTGTGATCAGCTTCCATTACTCAAACGCACGTACAGTGGCCCGGCCTATTTTATCGTCAACACTCATCCTTCACACATGCCTGGTGAACACTGGCTAGCTCTGACTTTGGAAGAGAATGATAGAGCCACCTTTTTCGACTCTTACGGATTTCCTCCGGATTTCGAATTTTATCCCTCGAGCATAGTGACATTTTTGAAAGAGAGATCCTCGAAAATATTGTATCATAATCGTCAACTTCAAGACACTCTATCAGTCGTGTGCGGTCATCATTGTGTTTATTATCTTTGTCATAAAGCCTGCGGGCTATCGATGCATGAAATATTGGCTAACTATGATGACAGTGTTTATAAAAATGATGTCATGGTATTTGATTTTGTGAAAAAATATCAGCGTTGTGTAAAAAATAGGGCCTCGTGCTCGTTTAATCACGGAACGTGTTCTTTACAAATGTTTAAAGATTGTTACAAACTGTAACCGGTCTAGAAGAAAAACACTGTGTCATGTTTGGTTTTAAGTGTTTCGCCCACATGCAGAATGCACTCGGTACACAGGTGGTGTTCTCTACGAGGATTTATTGATCAAGGAAAGAAACACGGGTTTGCGGGGAGAATCTGCCACAGCGACGGTATCACGGGAGGGAGAGCGGAGCCAGAGGTGCCGGGTCGGTCTAAAAGGCAAGAGAGGTGATTTAGCCTAAGATAGTGATTTGGTGGAAATACTGAAATGCGCACGCTTACCACAGAGTGCGGAAACCCAGACCGGGGGGAAGGCGATCGCGGACTCAGCGTCTGTCCGGTGGTGGTTGGTGACCGTGAGAATGGTGGGCGTGGGCAGCAGTGGGGGTCCGAGCAGCACCGGGGAAGATCCAGAGATCCTGAGCCAGCGGGAGGAACCAGGTGAAGCCGGGAAGAGCCCTGGACCGTGAGATGAGGCTTCAGACTCAGAAGGGACCAGAGGAGCTCAGGTGGAATCCGGCAGGTAAGCAAACGAGGATCACGAGAGGAGAACCTTGGAGACACAGAAAACTGGTTCTTAGTTTGAATAGAGGTTCAGCTAGTAGAAAGCCGAGGCCGATCTATCATACCGCGACGGTAACAATCTGGCGTCCTCCCGCTGTTCATGCGCCGTTCTTATAGTGCAGCCCCTGGCGCTGCTGAACCACCTGCAGGTGTGCGTGCCCCGCCCACCAGTCGAACAACAGACACCTGTTGAAGGAAGCAGAGAGGGCAGGACCGGCAGCGAGCTGCACGGTTCTGCCGGCTGAGTCCTGACACCACCCCCCCCTCAACGGTCGCCTCCTGGCGACCGCGTGGAAGACGTGGAGGGGCGAGAGGATAGGAATGCATCAATTAGGGACTGGTCAGGGATGGAGGAGCCGGGGAGCCAGGACCGATCCTCAGGGCCGCGACCCGCCCAATCGACGAGGTATTGATACCCTCTACCCCGCCGACGGGAGGCCACGATCCGTTGGATCTGGCGTCCGTGGTGGTCCTGGGTGGGTGGAGGGGGTTCGGCAGGAGGGCAGAAAGGACTAGTGATCACGGGCTTGATCTGTGACACATGGAAGGTGGGGTGGACGCGGGAATGAGACGGGAGGCGGAGGCGGACGGTCGTGGGACTGATGATGGAAATAATTTCATAGGGGCCGGTGAAACGGGGTGACAGTTTTCGTGAGGTGGACCTGCAGGGGATGTCTCGGGTGGATAGCCAGACTCGCTGACCGGGATGGTAACTGGGGGCTGGGATCCGCCTCCGGTCGGCGAATCGGCGGTTCTGTTCAGCGGTCTGTTTGAGGGTCTGGATGGTTTGAGCCCAGAACTGTCTACATCGGCGTATGTGTTCGTTGACAGAGGGGACAGTGATCTGTTTGTTTTCCTCGGGAAGTAATGGGGGCTGATAACCAAGGGAGGCCTCGAAAGGGGACATGCCAGTAGCTGAGGAGACGTGACTATTGTGGGCGTATTCTACCCAAGGAAGGTACTTGCTCCAGTCTGAAGGGTTATTGGATGTGAGACAACGGAGGGCGGTCTCCAGCTCCTGGTTCAACCGTTCTGTCTGACCGTTGGTCTGCGGGTGGTAACCTGAGGTAAGAGTGTACCGGGCCCCGAGGGCCGCGGCAAACTCCCTCCACACCCGCGAGATGAATTGGGGACCACGGTCAGACAGAACGTCCTGTGGGATTCCATGCAGGCGAAACACATGTTTCACCAGGAGCTGGGCCGTTTGGAGGGCTGAGGGGAGTTTTCGGAGGGGGATGAGGTGGCAGGCTTTGGAAAATCGATCAACTATGGTGAGAATTGTTGTCATTCCTTGTGAAGAGGGGAGGCCGGTAACAAAATCCAGGGCAATGTGTGACCAGGGGCGTTCGGGGATTGGAAGGGGCTGGAGGAGGCCTGGTGGGGGTCTGTTGGATGGCTTATTCTGGGCACACACAGGACACGAGAGGACAAATTGTTTAGTATCTTGGGATATGGTGGGCCACCAGAAACGTCGGGAGAGGAACGTGAGGGTACGATGAATGCCTGGGTGTGCAGAGAACTTTTCACAATGGGCCCACTGGAGGACACGGGAACGGGCAGATGAGGGGACGTAGGTGCGGTTTGCCGGGCCAGTACCTGGGTCTGGGTCCGAGCATTGGGCACGAGTAATCAGATCTTGGATCTCCCACTGGAGGGCTCCAACAACACAAGAAGGAGGGAGAATGGGTGCTGGTTCCTTCTCTGAGTCAGTGGGGGCATAAAGGCGGGACAGGGCGTCGGGTTTAAGATTCTTTGAACCGGGACGGTAGGAGATGGTTAGATTGAAACGAGAAAAGAAAAGGGACCAGCGGGCTTGTCTAGGGTTCAGCCGCTTGGCCGTTTGGAGGTAAGCCAGGTTCTTGTGATCGGTCCATATTAAAACGGGCTGCTCGGACCCCTCGAGCCAATGGCGCCACTCCTCTAGGGCGAGCTTGATGGCCAGGAGCTCTCTGTCCCCGACATCGTAATTTTGCTCAGCAGGGGTCAAACGCCTAGAGAAGAAGGCACAAGGATGTAACTTTTGGTCCTGGTCCGAGCACTGAGACAACACTGCACCAACTCCGGTGTCAGAGGCATCGATTTCGACGGTGAACTGCTTCGTAGGGTCAGGGTGAATGAGGATGGGTGCTTGGGAGAATCTCTTTTTTAGGTCAGAGAAAGCTGTATTGGCCTCGGGATTCCACTCGAAGGGAACTTTCACAGAGGTGAGGGCATGGAGGGGGGCGGCGATCTGGCTGTACTTTCTGATGAAACGGCGGTAAAAGTTTGCGAATCCCAGGAAACGTTGTAGCTCCTTCCTGTTTTCAGGTGCAGGCCAGTCGAGAACAGTTTTAATTTTCTCGGGGTCAGATCGTACCCGCCCCCCTTCCAGGATGAGACCGAGGAAGGTGACTGAGGGTTTGTGGAATTCGCACTTCTCCGCTTTGACGAACAACCTATTCTCCAGGAGACGTTGGAGAACCAGGTGTACGTGACGTTGATGTTCGGTTAAGTTGCGTGAGTAAATGAGAATATCATCTAAATACACGAAAACAAAGATGTTGAGGAAGTCACGGAGGACATCGTTCACCAGAGCTTGGAATACAGCGGGGGCGTTGCACAGGCCGAAAGGCATGACTTGATACTCAAAATGTCCCAGTGGTGTCTTGAAAGCCGTCTTCCACTCATCCCCCCGGCGGATCCGCACTAAGTGATAAGCATTACGCAGGTCTAACTTAGTGAATATAGTAGCTGACTGGACCGGTTCAAGGGCGGAAGAGAGGAGTGGGAGAGGATACTTATTCTTAACAGTTATCGCATTTAAACCGCGATAATCTATGCAGGGACGAAGGGATCCATCCTTTTTGGAAACAAAGAAAAACCCAGCACCGAGAGGTGAGGACGACGGACGAATTAGCCCTGCCGCAAGAGACTCATTGATGTACTTTTCAAGGGCCTGACGCTCACTCAGAGAAATATTATAGAGGCGACTGGTCGGCAGCGGGGCGCCCGGCAGGAGGTCTATTGCGCAATCGTACGGGCGATGCGGTGGAAGCGAGCTGGCCTGGGTCTTACTGAAAACCTGCCTGAGGTCATGATAACGCTCAGGAACTAGTTTTAAAATTTCAGGATCTACCTGAGGAATCTGCTGTGCGGGAGTCGCGCAAAAGGGAACAGCGGACTGCAGACAGTTAGCGTGACACCTGGGGGACCAAGTTTCAACCCGTCGGTCAGCCCAATTAATCTGCGGGTTATGCTGCTGTAACCAAGGAAAACCTAGGACAATAGGAGCGTGTTTAACCGGAAACACAAAAAAGGTAATCAGCTCCCTGTGATTACCTGAAATCACGAGTTCAAGAGACTTAGTTCTGTGGGTAATCATGGGGAGAACCCCACCATTCAGGGCGGACACCTGGAGGGGGGTGCACAAAGGAACAGTCTCGAGTTGTGCTCGGAGGGCAAAGGACCGATCGATTAAATTAAAGTCGCACCCCGAGTCAACTAGGGCGGATAACTTAAAGGTGTCTCGAACAGAGACAATCGCTGCTCGTAAACAGAGCCGTGGAGGAGAAAATAAGGATAACTGAGATTGGTCCGCCGGATCCTCCGCTAATACCGACGGACCTGATCTTTTGGCCGCTCCGGGCAATCTCTAATGAAGTGGGCGGGAGAGGCGCAATAAATGCACAGCTTAGAATCCATGCGCTGTTGCCTCTCATCTGGAGTGAGCCGAACCCGGCCCAACTGCATGGGTTCCGGGGGTGAGGGGGGCGCCGCAGCGGGTCTAGGGAGATCTCGCTCTGGCGGAGGTGGCCGATAAATGGGTGGTCTGTCGGGTCGATTTCTGCCTCGAACCCGTAGTCGGTTATCTAACCGAACTGCCAGCGCAATATATTCATTAAGAGTCGGCGGTTCCTCCTGACGCGTCAGCTCGTCTTTAAGAGACTCGTCAAGAGATTGAAAAAACACTGATTTCAGTGCGCGCTGTTCCCAGCCAGCAGCAGCCGCCAACGTGCGGAACTCTATGGCAAAGTCGGCTACACGCCTTCCCCGCTGCCGAAGGGCTAAGAGTCGCCGAGAATCCTGCACCTCATCAGATTCGGCAGCGAAAACCATTTTAAACTCGGTTAGGAATTCACTGAAGGTAACGCCAAACTGTTGGCAATTTGGGAAGCGGGATTCCGCCCATCTGAGTGCTCTACCCGTTAGTAAACGTAAAATAAAAGAAATCTTCGCATCATCCTGAAGGTATAAATGTGGGGAGCAATTGAAAACAAGGGAACACTGAAATAAAAAACCGCCACAATCTCCGCAGTCACCAGAGAACTTCTCAGGATTAGGTGAGGGAATCCCGGGGACGGGTGGTGACGTCTCCGCTGACGCGGACCCGGGGGAGGGGCTAGGAGACTCGGAAACCGCTGACTGAAGACTGGCGTTTAGCATACCCGTCAGCTGGTTTATCTGGGCCGAAAAAACCCTGTAGTTGACTCTGAAGACCGAGTACCGTAGATTCTAATCCCCGAATTTGGTCCTGTTGGGCCGTTAAAGCCCTACCGAATGCATCCGTTGGGTCAGTTTGGCCAGATTGTTCTTCTGTCATGTTTGGTTTTAAGTGTTTCGCCCACATGCAGAATGCACTCGGTACACAGGTGGTGTTCTCTACGAGGATTTATTGATCAAGGAAAGAAACATGGGTTTGCGGGGAGAATCTGCCACAGCGACGGTATCACGGGAGGGAGAGCGGAGCCAGAGGTGCCGGGTCGGTCTAAAAGGCAAGAGAGGTGATTTAGCCTAAGATAGTGATTTGGTGGAAATACTGAAATGCGCACGCTTACCACAGAGTGCGGAAACCCAGACCGGGGGGAAGGCGATCGCGGACTCAGCGTCTGTCCGGTGGTGGTTGGTGACCGTGAGAATGGTGGGCGTGGGCAGCAGTGGGGGTCCGAGCAGCACCGGGGAAGATCCAGAGATCCTGAGCCAGCGGGAGGAACCAGGTGAAGCCGGGAAGAGCCCTGGACCGTGAGATGAGGCTTCAGACTCAGAAGGGACCAGAGGAGCTCAGGTGGAATCCGGCAGGTAAGCAAACGAGGATCACGAGAGGAGAACCTTGGAGACACAGAAAACTGGTTCTTAGTTTGAATAGAGGTTCAGCTAGTAGAAAGCCGAGGCCGATCTATCATACCGCGACGGTAACAATCTGGCGTCCTCCCGCTGTTCATGCGCCGTTCTTATAGTGCAGCCCTGGCGCTGCTGAACCACCTGCAGGTGTGCGTGCCCCGCCCACCAGTCGAACAACAGACACCTGTTGAAGGAAGCAGAGAGGGCAGGACCGGCAGCGAGCTGCACGGTTCTGCCGGCTGAGTCCTGACACACTGTATACACGAATAATTTGAAACAATAAAAGTATCTTTATTACAAATTCATTTCTCCAGTTTCTATTTCATACAGAGTTTTAAGGAGAAAATTTCAACCATGCAGGGTTCTTGACTCTTTTGCTCTTGACTCGTTCGTTGTAGGGGGTTGGATGCTCAAAGTCTATTCCGGAGAATTTAGGGGACAACACAATTTTTCCTTTACGTTTCATGACGGGCTTATCTTTGTTCTTCTCCGATACACCAGTTTCTGCCATGCCTCTGTATTGGTCACGAGCTTGCGGATTGCTGACTGAGGACACAGGGATGTTTAGCTCCTTCAGGGCGGTCATGAACGGGGTCCAACCTACAGGTTCCTGGGTCTGTGTTTTCCGCTTAAATGGGAGCAGAAGGTTTTTCAGCAAATCGACCAGATGTGAGCCTCCCATCACACGATCCCGATAAACAAATTCCCCTTTCGAAGTCCAACTCGTACCAACTTGCGTTAACCTTTTCAGTATGTATTTAGCATTTTTGCGATCTCTGTTTGGTAGAGCTTTTAGAACTTCGCTGGCGGTTTCGTCCAATTCAGCAGGAGAGGGTGTAGAAGCAGTAGAATCAGAGCCAGAGTCCGCCTCACCGTCATTAATGTCCGGGGTAGGATTACGCTGCAAAGTTAAAGTCACTCTGGGTTCCTCCAGCTGACCTTGTTTCATTAGAGTCAGATATCTCTGCAGTAGAGCGTTGTACCTTTTAATTTTTTCATAAGAACTCAGTCCCGGTTCATTCAGTATTTCTCTCATTTTAGAATCCAAATCCTCTTCAGCCGTCTGTCTGATAGAAGGCTCTGACGGAGTCAAACGTTTGAACTGATGCGGAGAGACGAGATACATCTTTTGCGCCGTCCTAAGAGACATTTTCTCATTTCCTGATGAGACCCCCAACCACTTCTCCGATTAAAGGAGCCACAACACTTAACAAGGGCAGAATGAATCCACCTGTTTGATTTTTCAGAGCCAGCTGCTTGCGTTTTAAACCCGTTCTTTTATCGGCCAGCAATCTGATAATCTTTTTCTGCTTTTGCAGTTTTTTATGTTGAGCGGGAGATACTTTAACGTTACCTTTTAAGATATTCAGAGCTATTTCACACAAGGCTTTAAGAAAATCCGGCGAGCAGTGAGCGAGAATGTCTTTCCGTTTCTGTGGGGTGGCATGATACAGAGCCCTGAAAAGAGGTATGTTCCTTTTTATGCGTGTCGACATGGTAAATTAATTTACTTGGGTACATACACAGCCGGCCACTGACCAGGGAGCATCCCTGTTCTCAGTCTGAAACGATCTGGGCAAGAGGGAGTCAGATCGACGATTAAATACCCGTGAGGTTCTCTGGTGGCGTCTTGAAAACTCTCCATAAAAAACGTTTTCTCTGACGGGAACATCTGACGGGCTAATATATTCAGCTGCAGTTTATCTCTGGGGTTCTTAAACAACACCATATAATTAGTGTTTTAAACTGATGGTGCGGCTGTACTTGCCTTGATGAAACACATTCTGAGTCAGCATCATCACGCTCATATTTCTGTGATGTCTGTATTGCGTAAAATCTTGACCACTTCAGGATGCTCCGAAGCCTGGAAAATTACATCGTCCAATATAACCAGATGATTCTGATCAGGAGGAAACAGATTTTCATCATCAAAAGAATCAGGTAGTCCTTCGATGAATTTAATCTTTTTATTCATTCTCTGCAATTCAGCGTACATGGGTTGAAGAGATGTATAAATCCATACAATATTTACAGGTACAACATCCATAACATGGTTACAATTCGGCAAAACCACGTTTAACAAAAAAAAGATTTTCCACACCCGCTCTGACCCACTATCAGACATGAAAAAGGGGGTTTTGAATCTAGGGTCAAATTCAATCTCCTGTGTTTCACCAGAGAGCGACATTGTTCTCGGTTAACCTTTTTAGTATCCAAAAGGGAGAGTCGTTCCGTCAGGAAAAAGCCTTCTCTTGTCATACACCACACGGAACTTTTTCTGAAATGTGGCATTTTTAAGCTGGAAGTTTCTTTTATCCCTCCTGATGGTATGCTGCGGAGCTTCTAACACACCCCTGTAGACCCCTGCAGATAACTTTCTACCAACTCTTTCACACTGTCAAAATTCACCCTCTCACTGCATTCCTGAGTTTGAGTGATGCCTTTACAACGCATCACAACTTTTTTCTGGTTTTTGTCTGGTAAGCGTAGCTTTTGGGGCCTGTTGAAACAAATTGCTGTATGGTATCACCCCCCAGCTCATCCGTTAAATCCCCCAAATAATTTCCCAGCTCGAGGGAGGTCTGACCCGGTTTAACCACGTAGATCAGGCTGTCTGTGTCAATGTACAAAACGCGCTCCTGAAGTGGTTCGAGACAGGTGAATAGTTTCAACCGTGCGTGTGCCGTGGTGAACGCCGCGATAAACACATTATTCACCTTGTTAGGCAGGGAGATGCATCGCTTGTTGTATTTCCACTGAATCATACACATGTCGTCGTTCAGAAAGTGAAAGTAGCACACAACGTATTTACCCTGAAAACAGGAAGTTAAAAACTCATCGGACTCTCTCACATGGTAGTTTGAGCCAGATCATTTCTCTGCGCAAATTTTCCCCAAAAAACTGTTCAAACACAGTTTAGCCCACTTGCCTTTTAGCAGGATTGACCTCGATCTTCCGTACATCTAGCTGGATGCCCTGGTTCAGTTTGTAGTCCTGCCACATACTTTAACCTGCTCTCCTCATCCGTTGCTTCAGCGGGGAAACCTGAAGCTTCCTGCTTACCCTTGAGAAATGTGTGGATATACGGGTTTAAAGATTGAACTGCTCTGGTTCTCAAAATGCCAAACCTCAGTGATTTCAGCGACAGTGTAACCGCGTTCCAGAGCTTTGTTAAATTCGAGGGTTACCCATACCCCCGTCAACGGCCCTCTCTCGGTCAGTGTGGCTGCATGGGCCTGCCTGGTAGTTCATTTCGGCGCAAGCACGGCAGAGAGTAAACACGAGTTTTACCGGTAGATTTCTTGTTAACGGCAAAACGGGAAAAAACAGACCGCGTGGTGGAAACACAGTCCCCGATGAACCCAGAAATAGTTTACGTGGATCGTCAAAATCTTTGCAGATGATTTTGGGGTGGCCGAGAGGATGGGACAGTTTTGCGTTCACGTACGGGGTACAATGGGTGAAATCTACATAATGCACCGATTCCTCCTCCTCCCCGTGTACCGAGTCTGAGAGCACAAGTACGGCCGCCGTAACAAAGCTTCTCGCGGGGAAAGAGGCTCTGGTGCGTTGAAAGACTGTAGAAACCTTTTGAGACCCGGGTGCGACTCCTTCATTAGGATCCAGTCGTGTTCCCATATACTTCTAATTGCACACCGTAAACCGATTCCAACACCCTGGCTCTCTCCATGGTAGCAGAGTGGAATGTTTCAAAGCAAACCCCCCTGAGAGGACAGGTCTGGTCGGGGTGGAAAGCAAGTGGGGACACCCATGAAAAAAACAACCCGTTGAAACTCAAACGCGATTTTCACCCGTTCAACCTCCGTGTATCCATCGATGTGATAAGGGCCGATTTTTTTTCACCTTTATTGAGCGCATGCTGAATGAAAATGCCGCGTTCCTGAGCTACCCATTCTAACCACTGAATAGACGCGTTCGAAAATGTTTTACACTGACACAGTTTAGCCACTTGCCTTTTAGCAGGATTGACCTCGATCTTCCGTACATCTAGCTGGATGCCCTGGTTCAGTTTGTAGTCTGCCACATACTTTAACCTGCTCTCCTCATCCGTTGCTTCAGCGGGGAAACCTGAAGCTTCCTGCTTACCCTTGAGAAATGTGTGGATATACGGTTTAAAGATTGAACTGCTCTGGTTCTCAAAATGCCAAACCTCAGTGATTTCAGCGACAGTGTAACCGCGTTCCAGAGCTTTGTTAAATTCGAGGGTTACCCATACCCCCGTCAACGCCCTCTCTCGGTCAGTGTGGCTGCATGGGCCTGCCTGGTAGTTCATTTCGGCGCAAGCACGGCAGAGAGTAAACACGAGTTTACCGGTAGATGTCTTGTACGGCAAAACGGGAAAAAACAGACCGCGGGGTGGAAACACAGTCACCCTGATGAACCCAAAATAGTTACGTGGATCGTCAAAATCTTTGCAGATGATTTTGGGGTGGCCGAGAGGATAGGGACAGTTTGCGTTCACGTACGGGTACAATGAGGTGAAATCTACATAATGCACCGATTCCTCCTCCTCCGCCGTGTGTACCGGAGTCTGAGAGCACAAGTACGGCCGCCGTACAAAGCTTCTCGCGGGGAAGAGGCTCTGGTGCGTTGAAAGACTGTAGAAACCTTTTGAGACCCGGGTGCGACTCCTTCATTAGGATCCAGTCGTGTTCCCATATAACTTCTAATTGCACACCGTAAACCGATTCAACACCCTGGCTCTCTCCATGGTAGCAGAGTGGAATGTTTCAAAGCAAACCCCCCTGAGAGGACAGGTCTGGTCGGGTGGAAAGCAAGTGGGACACCCATGAAAAAAACCCCGTTGAACTCAAACGCGATTTTCACCCGTTCAACCTCCGTGTATCCATCGATGTGATAAGGGCCGATTTTTTTTCACCTTTATTGAGCGCATGCTGAATGAAAATGCCGCGTCCTGAGCTACCCATTCTAAACACTGAATAGACGCGTTCGAAAATGTTTTACACTGACGTCGGTAATCCACCGGGGAGGGGATTGCGAGAGTGTTAGGAGGGAGGAAATTGGATGTGAAAACTTTCATACAAGCTGACGCAATGTGATTGACTTTAAAGGATCCACGGTTGTCTCTTTAAAGAACTCTTCTCTGAATTTCACACAGGCCTTGAAAAGAATCTCCACATCATTTTGACAATAATAAAGAGCTTCTTTCTGAAAGTCAAAGGGGTGTTTACAAGCCTCGTTGTACCAAATGTAAAACGATCCTGTTCAGCAGGGTTCATGCGGTCTACCGCGTAGAAGGCAGGGGGAGGAAGCGGGCCCACGTAGCTTAAAGTCTTCTCAGAGGAGAACAAGTGGGGAAAAAAACCTTTACACTGATCGGTGAATCCTAATGCTTTTGGCATTTGGCTGAGTTTCATAGTAAGGAATGAAAGGCTGTCGGTGAATTTCAGATCGTAATCAGGCTCGGTAAAACAGAGAACTTTACTTCCCTGTGTGATGAGGTAGCGGTTTAATGTCCAATTCAACCATCACACTCAGAACCAAGTAAGAGTCAAACCCACGACTGTTGTGAGCTAGGAAAGTAAAACCTTTGTAACGAGGATTTCTGAAATGAAGCAGAAAATCCCTAACGCAGTTCACCCCGTAAAGCCGGGCGTACACTGTACGAGTTTTTCAGTCGTGGTATTATATACACTCAAAACTGAGCTGGGGGAAACGCGAAACGGGGTTTAAAAGTTCACCGCTCACGATCTGTGCGGCGCGACGCTCGGACGAGACCGGACTTTTGCTCACTGTACGTCGTGTCCCCTCTGGGACCGCTCGTTGTGGGGACAGAGCAGGGCGAGCAGCAACGGTAGGTGACAGGGACCAGGGCATGGGGTTCGAGGCCAGCTCTGGCGAAGCCCGCAGGAGGCACCGGGCGTCAGGGGAACGGAGGGGAGAGAGGAGGGACGAGACGCACCGCAGCCCGCGCCCGGCACTGCAGGCGCCGGGCCGCCCCCCCAACAAGCGGAGGAGTGCCGAAAC
>NC_046365.1:42246410-42347200 GCF_011125445.2 Fundulus heteroclitus | reverse complement strand
TTTCTGTGCAAGAATCGGACGTGATTAAAGCTGGAACAGAGAAGTAGTGTCTTCATAATGTCCCTACTTCAGGAATTTACCGTCTATTGAAGTTCCGTCTTTTTGTAAACCCACAAAAAACGTCCCTGTGCAATTCATTCTCCGTTATCTGAGGCAGTGCAACAGCAACAGGCTTAAATCAGAGACAACCGGGCTTTATTAAAACGTTTCGACACCTTTCCAGGAGTCTTTGTCAGTTCTGGTGGGTCGCACTCTTTAGCAACATGCAGTTAATGCATCGGGTTTTTTTTTTGTTTTTTTATCTGACCAGGAGGATGTTTCTCCATGTCCTTAAAAACAGCAGCGCTCCAACTGCAGGTTGCTAAAGAGTGCGTGTCATCATAATTGACCAAAACCCCTGGAAAGTGTCGAAACGTTTTCAAAGAACTGAATGAACGTCCTGCAGCCTCTGAGCTGAAGAGGAAGTAGAAAACTCAGGAGTGTGCAGAATAGGGAACGTGTCTTTGGCTTCATGTTAGAGACTATAGTATATAATGTTCTTCACTTTTTATTGACGGGTGATTAATGACCCTAATCATTTCCGGTCTCCCTGATTTCCGCCCCGCCCCCCCATTTCCGGTCCCCTCCCCCCACTCCAGGAAGCCGTACCCCTCCCCCATTTCCGGTCCCCTCCCCCCACTCCAGGAAGCCGTACCCCTCCCCCATTTCCGGTCCCCTCCCCCACTCCAGGAAGCCGTACCCCTCCCCCATTTCCGGCCCCCTCCCCCACTCTAGGAATTCGAAACTGACACAGATTCAACAAATAGGATCTTCTCACCAACATGACAATCAAAAACGGGTTTACCGGTCGATGGTTTCTTCCGCGCAACTCCGAGACAGGCTCAAGATAAAACAACTCCGGTTATTTTTCTGCTTGACGCATGGCGTGACAAGATGATAGCAGACCGGATGTCAACGCTGTTCTGCAACTGTTGCAACTGGAGAGATGTTTTGAGGATCAAGAAAGTGGTAGCTTTTTTGGCCCGCCCTCCTCACAACAGCCAATACCTCCCCCCTTCAACGTTAACCACACCCCTTCTCAGTATAAAAAAACAACCAGGCAGACCGATCGGAACATCCATGCAGCTTCACTGACCAGACTTTTAGCATCTGAAACCATGAACACCTACGCGGTTGAAAGAACTACCGCTTCAACATCACCGCAGCATGGCTCCCCGGACAGCGACAAATTCTTTCCGGGACCGTACCGCCCTCCTTCACCCCGCCAACTCCTGAATCCTCTTCCGAACTCGACAGCGACAGCGAGAGTCTCCTCACATCGCTGCAGAGGCGTATCGACGACTGGGCCAATGCCCCAGGAGGCGTGCATGTACGGCCCGAGTACTTTGTTTTATGGGATGAGAATTCCACGCTTCCAACCACACTTCCAGCCAGGCTTCCAGCCATGCCGTCTCTCTCAGAGACCCAGGAGGAAGATTCACAAGTGCTGAATCTTCCACCCTCCCCGGACCCTTCTCAGTCTGAGTACTCACAGCTCCAGGACTCGCAACTTCCCTTCAGCCAAGGAGATCCAGCCTCCCCACCCCCATCACCGCGTGAGGACGTGCAGATTCCATCCGGGGAACCAGACGCTGACACCGGCGCTGATGAATACGACGGGTGGATCCGCTTTGGCTTCATCAAAGCGGTGAAAACTGTGGTGCACCATCTTTTG
Organism: Fundulus heteroclitus; assembly: GCF_011125445.2. NCBI lineage: Eukaryota > Metazoa > Chordata > Actinopteri > Cyprinodontiformes > Fundulidae > Fundulus > Fundulus heteroclitus. The sequence continues at coordinate 42,345,486 of NC_046365.1, read as the reverse complement.
AGCACCGCCATCGAAAAGTACATGCGTGGAAAGTGCTACGGATGCATCAATGATCGTCCAAGTCAGAGAGACCATGAATGTTTGGAGCAGCTTGAGGACCGGTTCTTTGAAAGTAATTACTACGGTGTAATGCGAATGCTTTATAACGAGCGTTTCATCGATGCTGTTCAACGGTTTTTAGCCGCTCGCAACATCCATCAAGACAACGACACAGTCAACGCCGTCGCACAGGCCTATCTGTACGAATTGACGCTATCCAAGCGGGTGCATGACCACATCAACGAGGTGTATAATCAGCTGGTTCAAGAAAACTATGACTTAAAAGATCAACTTGAAACCATCACGCAGTACTGGCAGGGGTCTTGAAACCAAAGCATGCATGTTTTGTCATATCTTTCTTTAATATATATTATATGAGTCTTTTCTACAATTAGCTTGTGATATATGAAATGATTGTTTTCTACAACTAGATTGTGATATATGAAATGATTGTTTTTTACATTGAGTTTGTGATATATTAAACTAGTATTTTCCGCAATTAGTTTATGACATTGTATTAAAACAATGTCTTTCTTTTTATCTAACCAATGAGTGTTGTTTTTTTTTACATTGAGTTTGTGATATATTAAAGTAGTATTTTCTGCAATTAGTTTGTGACATCGTAACAAAATTAATCTCTTTCTCTAAATATGAAATGAACTTTCTCTACAATTAGTTTGTGATATAATAAATGCATATTAATAATAAAATATATAAAAACCCAAATACAGACGTCTTTTCCTTCATTTAGCATCACTACGTGCGTGGGAAGGTATGGCTGAAGAAAGTTAATGAAGCGGGTATATTACACGCCTTCGCACCCCGGCTCTTTCGGCGGGGTAGATAGACTACAGAGAGCTTTGGAAAGTGAAACCGGAGAGAAGGTACCGTTTGAAAAGGTCCGAGACTTTATATCGGAAAAAGATGCTTATTCTTTGCATAAACCCGCAAGAATAAGATTTCCTAGAAATAGAGTGTTTGTCACCGGGCCTCTGAAACAGTTCCAAGCCGATCTTTGTGATATGCAGAGCTTGTCCGAAGAAAACGACGGTTACAATTATTTATTAACAGTTATCGACGTATTTTCCAAAAGAGCCTATGCCAGGGCTTTAAAAAGGAAAACAGCCTCTGACGTCGTAAAAGCTTTTGAATCCGTTTTAAAAGAGAGTCAGATTCCAAAGAAACTGCAAACTGATGACGGAAAAGAATTTTTCAACAAATCATTCAAAGCGCTGATGGATAAAAACGGTATTAAACATTTTTCCACGGCCAGTGAAATAAAAGCGTCGGTGGTTGAGAGGTTTAACCGTACGTTAAAATCAAGAATGTGGAGATATTTGACCGCAAACAACACTCTCCGATATCTAAACGTGCTTCAGGATCTGGTCAAAAGCTACAACCACGGTTATCATTCAAGTATTAAAATGGCACCTATCCAAGTCACCGCTAGTAACGCTTTTCAAGTGTTTCAAAATCTGTACGGGACCAATTCCGAACGCATTACAAAGTCAAGACCGCATTTAAACCAGGTGACCATGTCAGAATCTCCAAGCTGCGTCGCATGTTTGACAAGAAATATGAACAGAGTTTCACGGACGAAATCTTTACAGTTACAGAAGTGATACAACGATCTCCACCCGTCTTCAAACTGAAAGATTTAGACGGGGAGCCCGTCCAAGGCTCTTTTTACGCAGAAGAGCTTCAAAAGGTGAAAATATCAAAAAACAAAATGTATCAAGTGGGTGACATATTAGACAAACGCACCGTGCGGGGAGTCAAACAGGTCTTAGTACGTTGGAAAAACTGGCCGGAGAAATTCAACAGCTGGGTGAGAGCCGACGACCTGCGAGACGTATAAAAGAAGACGCTGCTCTCTGACGGTTGACAGTGCAACATGGACCACTTAACTCAGGACGAAGGATTTTACCTGACGCTACCCTCCAACGCTAGCCTGGATGTCTTTAAGGATAATAACATATCGAGTTTCCGCGTGGATTTAGCCGAGCATATCAATTTACAAGGAGAATGGCAAGTGGCATTGACGTTCCTTCAGAAAATGCTTTTTTCGAATGGCGGAAAGCGAGCGAGGAACAAGTCCATCGCATACAGATTGGAAACGGATACTACAGTAATATGAATCAGCTTATCAAAGAGATCGAAGCCCATCTGAGAAAGATAGATTCAGATATTTATTTCAAGGTTAACAAACTCGCAAACATACTCACCTACCAGGCCGGCGCTCAGTACCATCTACGTTTTCACGCTCCACTGGCCTACATGCTCGGCGCGGAACCCGAGAATGGATCAAATTCGACCACTGGCACGCCCCTCACCCTATAGATTATAAAGCGGGTTTCTACCACCTCTATTTTTACAGCGACGTTGTTGCGCCGCAGATAGTGGGGGATGCAATCGCGCCCCTCTTGCGAACAGTTCAGGTCCAGGGCGTTTTTGGAGATATTATCACGCAGACCTTTCATAACCCCTACTATCTCCCCGTTGCCAAGAAACATATTGAAAATATACAAGTTGAAATTAAAACGGATCAAAACACCCCGGTGAATATTTACATACGGAAGTGCATCATGAAACTACATTTCAGACCCGTTGGTTCACGCAGAGCGTTCAGGTGAAATGGCTCATGCTTATAAAAAACACACGATTGTGGCCAGAATCATTCATAGCTGTGGCAACCAGTCCACAACGACAACGTGCAGCGTTCTAAAATGTGAGGAAGAAGCTACGACAATCGTGAAAACATGGTTTTCTTGAGAGAGGACCCGCACCGTTTTATCCCTTACTACCAGAACCAGGTAGGGGGAGAATTACCCGGCTTCTATGGCGCCCCTGTTATGTACGGCCGTGGGATAGGATCCATATTTTCAAAATTATTTCGTTTCGTATCACCCTTATTTAAATCCGGCTTTCGCTATTGCTAAAACCGCATCTGAAAAAGGCTGCCAACAAACATCGCCTCGGACGTCATAGGTAAAGCTATGACGAAAATAAGCGGCTCCCACGAGGGTGTGAATAACCAAGAGGGGTCGGGTTGTTATGGTTTTGTCAAGAAGAGCTAAAACGAGACCTCCGGGGCAACGTGTTGGCCGTTCACAAATAGTTCTGCAGCGCAAAAAAGAAGAAATCAGTCAGCAGGAGCAAAGCAAGAGGGAGGAGGTCTGTTGCGAGCAAGGATATATTTAGCTGAATTATTATTTTTCCAATAACAATAAAACATGGCTCTTTTACACCGGAAATCAATCAGAATGTACGCTGGCGGAACTGGACTTGTTTTCCGCCCCCATGACACAAACTTTCTATCGAAGATAAGCTCTACACAGAAATATTACCCGTGTCAGCGATTACAGACACCGGGCCTATCGACTTCTTTATCCCCGGAGATGGAGAGAAATACTTGGATTGAATGATACTTTGCTGCATGTCCGTCTAAAGATCACCAACGCAGATGGAAGCGACCTGGCTAACGACGCCGCGTGTCGGGTTGATAAATTACCCGTTTGAATACAATGTTTAGTTCAATGCGACATTATTCTGGGGGACAGGTTAATTTCACAGAGTAGCGCAACTCACCCCGTACAGAGCAATGATTGAAAACTCTGCTCAACTATTCAGAAGACACATTAAAGAGTCAAATTTAGCGCGGGCCTCTTTTACAAAGACACAGCGGGAGCTATTGACTCTATCGTTACCCCACCGACGGTCCAAATTCGGGGATGAACAAAGAGAGCCGCCTTCACCGCTAATTCCAGAGAGTTACACCTGATGGGGCCTCTTCACGCAGATATTTTCTTGCTGCGAAGACACTTCTGTCGATATGAGGGTTAAACTAACCAGAGCCAGCGACGCCTTTCTCTCTCATGGGTCCGCGTGATTCACCTTCCGACTGAAAATTCTGGGTGGCTTCGCTATTTATGAAAAAAGTTTCAGTCTCCCCGGCTATCCGATAGGGCATGCCTCAGCATTAATGAGAGGGAACGCCCTCTATCCTCTTTCGCGCGTGAATGTGACAAACGTACTCTGTCCCTGAAAATTCCAGGATATGTACTCAGGAGAATCTCTTTTTGGGAACGATGCGAAATATGTCGTTTTAGGTATGGTCAACCACGAGGCATTCACTGGAAGGAGAAGCATGTCGCCTTTCAACTTTAAGCATATGGATGTGGAATTATTTAGCGCTCTTGCAAGACGACGACAGGTCCCCCGCCAAAGCGTTTCAACCCCAATTCAACAACGGTATTTCAGTCAGGGAATATTACAAACATGTTCACCTCTACAGGTCGTCATTTAAAAGACCTTCCTTTAAGCATCGCTCGTGAGGAATTTAACGAGGGTTATTCCCTGTTTGTCTTTAATCTCAATCCCGGAGCGAGGACGCAGACGCTCTGTCACCGGTGTGCACACGGCAATTTGAGACTGGAAATGAGATTCAGAGTTCCGCTGCCTCACACGACCACCCTGATTGTGTACGCGTTTTACGACTCCAATTTTGGAAATCGATTCAAAAGGCAGGTTCTGGTGGATTTTTATTTAAAACATGAATAACCACGAGATCGAGAGTCTGATGCATCACCTGTTGGGGGGACCTATTTTGCGGCGTTTGGCTTTGTGATCAGCTTCCATTACTCAAACGCACGTACAGTGGCCCGGCCTATTTTATCGTTCAACACTCATCCTTCACACATGCCTGGTGAACACTGGCTAGCTCTGACTTTGGAAGAGAATGATAGAGCCACCTTTTTCGACTCTTACGGATTTCCTCCGGATTTCGAATTTTATCCCTCGAGCTAGTGACATTTTTTGAAAGAGAGATCCTCGAAAATATTGTATCATAATCGTCAATTCAAGACACTCTATCAGTCGTGTGCGGTCATCATTGTGTTTATATCTTTGTCATAAGCCTGCGGGCTATCGATGCATGAAATATTGGCTCTAACTATGATTGACAGTGTTTATAAAAATGATGTCATGGTATTTGATTTTGTGAAAAAATATCAGCGTTGTGTAAAAAATAGGGCCTCGTGCTCGTTTAATCACGGAACGTGTTCTTTACAAATGTTTAAGATTGTTACAAACTGTAAACCGGTATAGAAGAAAAACACTGTGTCATGTTTGGTTTTAAGTGTTTCGCCCACATGCAGAATGCACTCGGTACACAGGTGGTGTTCTCTACGAGGATTTATTGATCAAGGAAAGAAACACGGGTTTGCGGGGAGAATCTGCCACAGCGACGGTATCACGGGAGGGAGAGCGGAGCCAGAGGTGCCGGGTCGGTCTAAAAGGCAAGAGAGGTGATTTAGCCTAAGATAGTGATTTGGTGGAAATACTGAAATGCGCACGCTTACCACAGAGTGCGGAAACCCAGACCGGGGGAAGGCGATCGCGGACTCAGCGTCTGTCCGGTGGTGGTTGGTGACCGTGAGAATGGTGGGCGTGGGCAGCAGTGGGGGTCCGAGCAGCACCGGGGAAGATCCAGAGATCCTGAGCCAGCGGGAGGAACCAGGTGAAGCCGGGAAGAGCCCTGGACCGTGAGATGAGGCTTCAGACTCAGAAGGGACCAGAGGAGCTCAGGTGGAATCCGGCAGGTAAGCAAACGAGGATCACGAGAGGAGAACCTTGGAGACACAGAAAACTGGTTCTTAGTTTGAATAGAGGTTCAGCTAGTAGAAAGCCGAGGCCGATCTATCATACCGCGACGGTAACAATCTGGCGTCCTCCCGCTGTTCATGCGCCGTTCTTATAGTGCAGCCCCTGGCGCTGCTGAACCACCTGCAGGTGTGCGTGCCCCGCCCACCAGTCGAACAACAGACACCTGTTGAAGGAAGCAGAGAGGGCAGGACCGGCAGCGAGCTGCACGGTTCTGCCGGCTGAGTCCTGACACACCCCCCCCTCAACGGGTCGCCTCCTGGCGACCGCGTGGAAGACGTGGAGGGGCGAGAGGATAGGAATGCATCAATTAGGGACTGGTCAGGGATGGAGGAGCCGGGGAGCCAGGACCGATCCTCAGGGCGCGCGACCCGCCCAATCGACGAGGTATTGATACCCTCTACCCCGCCGACGGGAGGCCACGATCCGTTGGGATCTGGCGTCCGTGGTGGTCCTGGGTGGGTGGAGGGGGTTCGGCCAGGAGGGCAGAAAGGACTAGTGATCACGGGCCTTGATCTGTGACACATGGAAGGTGGGTGGACGCGGGAATGAGACGGGAGGCGGAGGCGGACGGTCGTGGGACTGATGATGGAAATAATTTCATAGGGGCCGGTGAAACGGGGGTGACAGTTTTCGTTGAGGTGACCCTGCAGGGGATTGTCTCGGGTGGATAGCCAGACTCGCTGGACCGGGATGGTAACTGGGGGCTGGGATCCGCCTCCGGTCGGCGAATCGGCGGTTCTGTTCAGCGGTCTGTTTGAGGGTCTGGATGGTTTGAGCCCAGAACTGTCTACATCGGCGTATGTGTTCGTTGACAGAGGGGACAGTGATCTGTTTGTTTTCCTCGGGAAGTAATGGGGGCTGATAACCAAGGGAGGCCTCGAAAGGGGACATGCCAGTAGCTGAGGAGACGTGACTATTGTGGGCGTATTCTACCAAGGAAGGTACTTGCTCCAGTCTGAAGGGTTATTGGATGTGAGACAACGGAGGGCGGTCTCCAGCTCCTGGTTCAACCGTTCTGTCTGACCGTTGGTCTGCGGGTGGTAACCTGAGGTAAGAGTGTACCGGGCCCCGAGGGCCGCGGCAAACTCCCTCCACACCCGCGAGATGAATTGGGGACCACGGTCAGACAGAACGTCCTGTGGGATTCCATGCAGGCGAAAACACATGTTTCACCAGGAGCTGGGCCGTTTGGAGGGCTGAGGGGAGTTTTCGGAGGGGGATGAGGTGCAGGCTTTGGAAAATCGATCAACTATGGTGAGAATTGTTGTCATTCCTTGTGAAGAGGGGAGGCCGGTAACAAAATCCAGGGCAATGTGTGACCAGGGGCGTTCGGGGATTGGAAGGGGCTGGAGGAGGCCTGGTGGGGGTCTGTTGGATGGCTTATTCTGGGCACACACAGGACACGAGAGGACAAATTGTTTAGTATCTTGGGATATGGTGGGCCACCAGAAACGTCGGGAGAGGAACGTGAGGGTACGATGAATGCCTGGGTGTGCAGAGAACTTTTCACAATGGGCCCACTGGAGGACACGGGAACGGGCAGATGAGGGGACGTAGGTGCGGTTTGCCGGGCCAGTACCTGGGTCTGGGTCCGAGCATTGGGCACGAGTAATCAGATCTTGGATCTCCCACTGGAGGGCTCCAACAACACAAGAAGGAGGGAGAATGGGTGCTGGTTCCTTCTCTGAGTCAGTGGGGGCATAAAGGCGGGACAGGGCGTCGGGTTTAAGATTCTTTGAACCGGGACGGTAGGAGATGGTTAGATTGAAACGAGAAAAGAAAAGGGACCAGCGGGCTTGTCTAGGGTTCAGCCGCTTGGCCGTTTGGAGGTAAGCCAGGTTCTTGTGATCGGTCCATATTAAAACGGGCTGCTCGGACCCCTCGAGCCAATGGCGCCACTCCTCTAGGGCGAGCTTGATGGCCAGGAGCTCTCTGTCCCCGACATCGTAATTTTGCTCAGCAGGGGTCAAACGCCTAGAGAAGAAGGCACAAGGATGTAACTTTTGGTCCTGGTCCGAGCACTGAGACAACACTGCACCAACTCCGGTGTCAGAGGCATCGATTTCGACGGTGAACTGCTTCGTAGGGTCAGGGTGAATGAGGATGGGTGCTTGGGAGAATCTCTTTTTTAGGTCAGAGAAAGCTGTATTGGCCTCGGGATTCCACTCGAAGGGAACTTTCACAGAGGTGAGGGCATGGAGGGGGGCGGCGATCTGGCTGTACTTTCTGATGAAACGGCGGTAAAAGTTTGCGAATCCCAGGAAACGTTGTAGCTCCTTCCTGTTTTCAGGTGCAGGCCAGTCGAGAACAGTTTTAATTTTCTCGGGGTCAGATCGTACCCGCCCCCCTTCCAGGATGAGACCGAGGAAGGTGACTGAGGGTTTGTGGAATTCGCACTTCTCCGCTTTGACGAACAACCTATTCTCCAGGAGACGTTGGAGAACCAGGTGTACGTGACGTTGATGTTCGGTTAAGTTGCGTGAGTAAATGAGAATATCATCTAAATACACGAAAACAAAGATGTTGAGGAAGTCACGGAGGACATCGTTCACCAGAGCTTGGAATACAGCGGGGGCGTTGCACAGGCCGAAAGGCATGACTTGATACTCAAAATGTCCCAGTGGTGTCTTGAAAGCCGTCTTCCACTCATCCCCCCGGCGGATCCGCACTAAGTGATAAGCATTACGCAGGTCTAACTTAGTGAATATAGTAGCTGACTGGACCGGTTCAAGGGCGGAAGAGAGGAGTGGGAGAGGATACTTATTCTTAACAGTTATCGCATTTAAACCGCGATAATCTATGCAGGGACGAAGGGATCCATCCTTTTTGGAAACAAAGAAAAACCCAGCACCGAGAGGTGAGGACGACGGACGAATTAGCCCTGCCGCAAGAGACTCATTGATGTACTTTTCAAGGGCCTGACGCTCACTCAGAGAAATATTATAGAGGCGACTGGTCGGCAGCGGGGCGCCCGGCAGGAGGTCTATTGCGCAATCGTACGGGCGATGCGGTGGAAGCGAGCTGGCCTGGGTCTTACTGAAACCTGCCTGAGGTCATGATAACGCTCAGGAACTAGTTTTAAAATTTCAGGATCTACCTGAGGAATCTGCTGTGCGGGAGTCGCGCAAAAGGGAACAGCGGACTGCAGACAGTTAGCGTGACACCTGGGGGACCAAGTTTCAACCCGTCGGTCAGCCCAATTAATCTGCGGGTTATGCTGCTGTAACCAAGGAAAACCTAGGACAATAGGAGCGTGTTTAACCGGAAACACAAAAAAGGTAATCAGCTCCCTGTGATTACCTGAAATCACGAGTTCAAGAGACTTAGTTCTGTGGGTAATCATGGGGAGAACCCCACCATTCAGGGCGGACACCTGGAGGGGGGTGCACAAAGGAACAGTCTCGAGTTGTGCTCGGAGGGCAAAGGACCGATCGATTAAATTAAAGTCGCACCCCGAGTCAACTAGGGCGGATAACTTAAAGGTGTCTCGAACAGAGACAATCGCTGCTCGTAAACAGAGCCGTGGAGGAGAAAATAAGGATAACTGAGATTGGTCCGCCGGATCCTCCGCTAATACCGACGGACCTGATCTTTTGGCCGCTCCGGGCAATCTCTAATGAAGTGGGCGGGAGAGGCGCAATAAATGCACAGCTTAGAATCCATGCGCTGTTGCCTCTCATCTGGAGTGAGCCGAACCCGGCCCAACTGCATGGGTTCCGGGGGTGAGGGGGGCGCCGCAGCGGGTCTAGGGAGATCTCGCTCTGGCGGAGGTGGCCGATAAATGGGTGGTCTGTCGGGTCGATTTCTGCCTCGAACCCGTAGTCGGTTATCTAACCGAACTGCCAGCGCAATATATTCATTAAGAGTCGGCGGTTCCTCCTGACGCGTCAGCTCGTCTTTAAGAGACTCGTCAAGAGATTGAAAAAACACTGATTTCAGTGCGCGCTGTTCCCAGCCAGCAGCAGCCGCCAACGTGCGGAACTCTATGGCAAAGTCGGCTACACGCCTTCCCCGCTGCCGAAGGGCTAAGAGTCGCCGAGAATCCTGCACCTCATCAGATTCGGCAGCGAAAACCATTTTAAACTCGGTTAGGAATTCACTGAAGGTAACGCCAAACTGTTGGCAATTTGGGAAGCGGGATTCCGCCCATCTGAGTGCTCTACCCGTTAGTAAACGTAAAATAAAGAAATCTTCGCATCATCCTGAAGGTATAAATGTGGGGAGCAATTGAAAACAAGGGAACACTGAAATAAAAAACCGCCACAATCTCCGCAGTCACCAGAGAACTTCTCAGGATTAGGTGAGGGAATCCCGGGGACGGGTGGTGACGTCTCCGCTGACGCGGACCCGGGGGAGGGGCTAGGAGACTCGGAAACCGCTGACTGAAGACTGGCGTTTAGCATACCCGTCAGCTGGTTTATCTGGGCCGAAAAACCCTGTAGTTGACTCTGAAGACCGAGTACCGTAGATTCTAATCCCCGAATTTGGTCCTGTTGGGCCGTTAAAGCCCTACCGAATGCATCCGTTGGGTCAGTTTGGCCAGATTGTTCTTCTGTCATGTTTGGTTTTAAGTGTTTCGCCCACATGCAGAATGCACTCGGTACACAGGTGGTGTTCTCTACGAGGATTTATTGATCAAGGAAAGAAACATGGGTTTGCGGGGAGAATCTGCCACAGCGACGGTATCACGGGAGGGAGAGCGGAGCCAGAGGTGCCGGGTCGGTCTAAAAGGCAAGAGAGGTGATTTAGCCTAAGATAGTGATTTGGTGGAAATACTGAAATGCGCACGCTTACCACAGAGTGCGGAAACCCAGACCGGGGGGAAGGCGATCGCGGACTCAGCGTCTGTCCGGTGGTGGTTGGTGACCGTGAGAATGGTGGGCGTGGGCAGCAGTGGGGGTCCGAGCAGCACCGGGGAAGATCCAGAGATCCTGAGCCAGCGGGAGGAACCAGGTGAAGCCGGGAAGAGCCCTGGACCGTGAGATGAGGCTTCAGACTCAGAAGGGACCAGAGGAGCTCAGGTGGAATCCGGCAGGTAAGCAAACGAGGATCACGAGAGGAGAACCTTGGAGACACAGAAAACTGGTTCTTAGTTTGAATAGAGGTTCAGCTAGTAGAAAGCCGAGGCCGATCTATCATACCGCGACGGTAACAATCTGGCGTCCTCCCGCTGTTCATGCGCCGTTCTTATAGTGCAGCCCCTGGCGCTGCTGAACCACCTGCAGGTGTGCGTGCCCCGCCCACCAGTCGAACAACAGACACCTGTTGAAGGAAGCAGAGAGGGCAGGACCGGCAGCGAGCTGCACGGTTCTGCCGGCTGAGTCCTGACACACTGTATACACGAATAATTTGAAACAATAAAAGTATCTTTATTACAAATTCATTTCTCCAGTTTCTATTTCATACAGAGTTTTAAGGAGAAAATTTCAACCATGCAGGGTTCTTGACTCTTTTGCTCTTGACTCGTTCGTTGTAGGGGGTTGGATGCTCAAAGTCTATTCCGGAGAATTTAGGGGACAACACAATTTTTCCTTTACGTTTCATGACGGGCTTATCTTTGTTCTTCTCCGATACACCAGTTTCTGCCATGCCTCTGTATTGGTCACGAGCTTGCGGATTGCTGACTGAGGACACAGGGATGTTTAGCTCCTTCAGGGCGGTCATGAACGGGGTCCAACCTACAGGTTCCTGGGTCTGTGTTTTCCGCTTAAATGGGAGCAGAAGGTTTTTCAGCAAATCGACCAGATGTGAGCCTCCCATCACACGATCCCGATAAACAAATTCCCCTTTCGAAGTCCAACTCGTACCAACTTGCGTTAACCTTTTCAGTATGTATTTAGCATTTTTGCGATCTCTGTTTGGTAGAGCTTTTAGAACTTCGCTGGCGGTTTCGTCCAATTCAGCAGGAGAGGGTGTAGAAGCAGTAGAATCAGAGCCAGAGTCCGCCTCACCGTCATTAATGTCCGGGGTAGGATTACGCTGCAAAGTTAAAGTCACTCTGGGTTCCTCCAGCTGACCTTGTTTCATTAGAGTCAGATATCTCTGCAGTAGAGCGTTGTACCTTTTAATTTTTTCATAAGAACTCAGTCCCGGTTCATTCAGTATTTCTCTCATTTTAGAATCCAAATCCTCTTCAGCCGTCTGTCTGATAGAAGGCTCTGACGGAGTCAAACGTTTGAACTGATGCGGAGAGACGAGATACATCTTTTGCGCCGTCCTAAGAGACATTTTCTCATTTCCTGATGAGACCCCCAACCACTTCTCCGATTAAAGGAGCCACAACACTTAACAAGGGCAGAATGAATCCACCTGTTTGATTTTTCAGAGCCAGCTGCTTGCGTTTTAAACCCGTTCTTTTATCGGCCAGCAATCTGATAATCTTTTTCTGCTTTTGCAGTTTTTTATGTTGAGCGGGAGATACTTTAACGTTACCTTTTAAGATATTCAGAGCTATTTCACACAAGGCTTTAAGAAAATCCGGCGAGCAGTGAGCGAGAATGTCTTTCCGTTTCTGTGGGGTGGCATGATACAGAGCCCTGAAAAGAGGTATGTTCCTTTTTATGCGTGTCGACATGGTAAATTAATTTACTTGGGTACATACACAGCCGGCCACTGACCAGGGAGCATCCCTGTTCTCAGTCTGAAACGATCTGGGCAAGAGGGAGTCAGATCGACGATTAAATACCCGTGAGGTTCTCTGGTGGCGTCTTGAAAACTCTCCATAAAAAACGTTTTCTCTGACGGGAACATCTGACGGGCTAATATATTCAGCTGCAGTTTATCTCTGGGGTTCTTAAACAACACCATATAATTAGTGTTTAAACTGATGGTGCGGCTGTACTTGCCTTGATGAAACACATTCTGAGTCAGCATCATCACGCTCATATTTCTGTGATGTCTGTATTGCGTAAAAATCTTGACCACTTCAGGATGCTCCGAAGCCTGGAAAATTACATCGTCCAATATAACCAGATGATTCTGATCAGGAGGAAACAGATTTTCATCATCAAAAGAATCAGGTAGTCCTTCGATGAATTTAATCTTTTTATTCATTCTCTGCAATTCAGCGTACATGGGTTGAAGAGATGTATAAATCCATACAATATTTACAGGTACAACATCCATAACATGGTTACAATTCTGCAAAACACGTTTAACAAAAAAAGATTTTCCACACCCGCTCTGACCCACTATCAGACATGAAAAAGGGGTTTTGAATCTAGGGTCAAATTCAATCTCCTGTGTTTCACCAGAGAGCGACATTGTTCTCGGTTAACCTTTTTAGTATCCAAAAGGGAGAGTCGTTCCGTCAGGAAAAAGCCTTCTCTTGTCATACACCACACGGAACTTTTTCTGAAATGTGGCATTTTTAAGCTGGAAGTTTCTTTTATCCCTCCTGATGGTATGCTGCGGAGCTTCTAACACACCCCCTGTAGACCCCTGCAGATAACTTTCTACCAACTCTTTCACACTGTCAAAATTCACCCTCTCACTGCATTCCTGAGTTTGAGTGATGCCTTTACAACGCATCACAACTTTTTTCTGGTTTTTTGTCTGGTAAGCGTAGCTTTTGGGGCCTGTTGAAACAAATTGCTGTATGGTATCACCCCCCAGCTCATCCGTTAAATCCCCCAAATAATTTCCCAGCTCGAGGGAGGTCTGACCCGGTTTAACCACGTAGATCAGGCTGTCTGTGTCAATGTACAAAACGCGCTCCTGAAGTGGTTCGAGACAGGTGAATAGTTTCAACCGTGCGTGTGCCGTGGTGAACGCCGCGATAAACACATTATTCACCTTGTTAGGCAGGGAGATGCATCGCTTGTTGTATTTCCACTGAATCATACACATGTCGTCGTTCAGAAAGTGAAAGTAGCACACAACGTATTTACCTGAAAACAGGAAGTTAAAAAACTCATCGGACTCTCTCACAATGGTAGTTTGAGCCAGATCATTTCTCTGCGCAAATTTTCCCCAAAAACTGTTCAAACACAGTTTAGCCACTTGCCTTTTAGCAGGATTGACCTCGATCTTCCGTACATCTAGCTGGATGCCCTGGTTCAGTTTGTAGTCTGCCACATACTTTAACCTGCTCTCCTCATCCGTTGCTTCAGCGGGGAAACCTGAAGCTTCCTGCTTACCCTTGAGAAATGTGTGGATATACGGTTTAAAGATTGAACTGCTCTGGTTCTCAAAATGCCAAACCTCAGTGATTTCAGCGACAGTGTAACCGCGTTCCAGAGCTTTGTTAAATTCGAGGGTTACCCATACCCCCGTCAACGCCCTCTCTCGGTCAGTGTGGCTGCATGGGCCTGCCTGGTAGTTCATTTCGGCGCAAGCACGGCAGAGAGTAAACACGAGTTTACCGGTAGATGTCTTGTACGGCAAAACGGGAAAAAACAGACCGCGGGGTGGAAACACAGTCACCCTGATGAACCCAAAATAGTTACGTGGATCGTCAAAATCTTTGCAGATGATTTTGGGGTGGCCGAGAGGATAGGGACAGTTTGCGTTCACGTACGGGTACAATGAGGTGAAATCTACATAATGCACCGATTCCTCCTCCTCCGCCGTGTACCGGAGTCTGAGAGCACAAGTACGGCCGCCGTACAAAGCTTCTCGCGGGGAAAGAGGCTCTGGTGCGTTGAAAGACTGTAGAAACCTTTTGAGACCCGGGTGCGACTCCTTCATTAGGATCCAGTCGTGTTCCCATATAACTTCTAATTGCACACCGTAAACCGATTCCAACACCCTGGCTCTCTCCATGGTAGCAGAGTGGAATGTTTCAAAGCAAACCCCCCTGAGAGGACAGGTCTGGTCGGGTGGAAAGCAAGTGGGACACCCATGAAAAAAACACCCGTTGAACTCAAACGCGATTTTCACCCGTTCAACCTCCGTGTATCCATCGATGTGATAAGGGCCGATTTTTTTTTCACCTTTATTGAGCGCATGCTGAATGAAAATGCCGCGTTCCTGAGCTACCCATTCTAACCACTGAATAGACGCGTTCGAAAATGTTTTACACTGACACAGTTTAGCCACTTGCCTTTTAGCAGGATTGACCTCGATCTTCCGTACATCTAGCTGGATGCCCTGGTTCAGTTTGTAGTCTGCCACATACTTTAACCTGCTCTCCTCATCCGTTGCTTCAGCGGGGAAACCTGAAGCTTCCTGCTTACCCTTGAGAAATGTGTGGATATACGGTTTAAAGATTGAACTGCTCTGGTTCTCAAAATGCCAAACCTCAGTGATTTCAGCGACAGTGTAACCGCGTTCCAGAGCTTTGTTAAATTCGAGGGTTACCCATACCCCCGTCAACGCCCTCTCTCGGTCAGTGTGGCTGCATGGGCCTGCCTGGTAGTTCATTTCGGCGCAAGCACGGCAGAGAGTAAACACGAGTTTACCGGTAGATGTCTTGTACGGCAAAACGGGAAAAAACAGACCGCGGGGTGGAAACACAGTCACCCTGATGAACCCAAAATAGTTACGTGGATCGTCAAAATCTTTGCAGATGATTTTGGGGTGGCCGAGAGGATAGGGACAGTTTGCGTTCACGTACGGGTACAATGAGGTGAAATCTACATAATGCACCGATTCCTCCTCCTCCGCCGTGTACCGGAGTCTGAGAGCACAAGTACGGCCGCCGTACAAAGCTTCTCGCGGGGAAAGAGGCTCTGGTGCGTTGAAAGACTGTAGAAACCTTTTGAGACCCGGGTGCGACTCCTTCATTAGGATCCAGTCGTGTTCCCATATAACTTCTAATTGCACACCGTAAACCGATTCCAACACCCTGGCTCTCTCCATGGTAGCAGAGTGGAATGTTTCAAAGCAAACCCCCCTGAGAGGACAGGTCTGGTCGGGTGGAAAGCAAGTGGGACACCCATGAAAAAAACACCCGTTGAACTCAAACGCGATTTTCACCCGTTCAACCTCCGTGTATCCATCGATGTGATAAGGGCCGATTTTTTTTTCACCTTTATTGAGCGCATGCTGAATGAAAATGCCGCGTTCCTGAGCTACCCATTCTAACCACTGAATAGACGCGTTCGAAAATGTTTTACACTGACGTCGGTAATCCACCGGGGAGGGGATTGCGAGAGTGTTAGGAGGGAGGAAATTGGATGTGAAAACTTTCATACAAGCTGACGCAATGGTGATTGACTTTAAAGGATCCACGGTTGTCTCTTTAAAGAACTCTTCTCTGAATTTCACACAGGCCTTGAAAAGAATCTCCACATCATTTTGACAATAATAAAGAGCTTCTTTCTGAAAGTCAAAGGGGTGTTTACAAGCCTCGTTGTACCAAATGTAAAACCGATCCTGTTCAGCAGGGTTCATGCGGTCTACCGCGTAGAAGCAGGGGGGAGGAAGCGGGCCCACGTAGCTTAAAGTCTTCTCAGAGGAGAACAAGTGGGGAAAAAAACCTTTACACTGATCGGTGAATCCTAATGCTTTTGGCATTTGGCTGAGTTTCATAGTAAGGAATGAAAGGCTGTCGGTGAATTTCAGATCGTAATCAGGCTCGGTAAAACAGAGAACTTTACTTCCCTGTGTGATGAGGTACGGTTTAATGTCCAATTCAACCATCACACTCAGAACCAAGTAAGAGTCAAACCCACGACTGTTGTGAGCTAGGAAAGTAAAACCTTTGTAACGAGGATTTCTGAAATGAAGCAGAAAATCCCTAACGCAGTTCACCCCGTAAAGCCGGGCGTACACTGTACGAGTTTTTCAGTCGTGGTACTTATATACATCTCAAACTGTGCGAGGGAACCGCGGGGTTTAAAAGTTCACCGCTCACGATCTGTGCGGCGCGACGCTCGGACGAGACCGGACTGCTCACACTGTACGTCGTGTCCCCTCTGGGACCGCTCGCTGTGGGGACAGAGGCAGGCGAGCAACGGTAGGTGACAGGGACCCAGGGCAGGGGTTCGAGCCCAGCTCTGGCGAAGCCCGCAGGAGGCACCGGGCGTCAGGGGAACGGAGGGGAGAGAGGAGGGACGAGACGCACCGGCAGCCGCGCGGCACTGCAGGTCGCCGGCCCGCCCCCCCAACAAGCGGAGGAGTGCCGAAACAGGCAGCAAGCGCGTTGCGGACCGCGGAGGAGTGCCGAAACAGGCGGCCAGCGCGTTGCGGACCGCGGAGGAGTGCCGAAACAGGCAGCAAGCGCGTTGCGGACCGCGGAGGAGTGCCGAAACAGGTGGCCAGCGCGTTGCGGACCGCGGAGGAATGCCGAAACAGGTAGCAAGCGCGTTGCGGACCGCGGAGGAATGCCGAAACAGGCAGCAAGCGCGTTGCGGACCGCGGAGGAGTGCCGAAACAGGCGGCCAGCGCGTTGCGCGGACCGGACGGCTCGCCCTCCCCAACACCGGCCGGAGGTTGCTTCAGGGATGCCCGCTTCCCTCCCTCCGCTGGCGGGGACGGAGAGGAGGGGAGGGCGCCCCCTCGTAGCTCTGCTTGAACAGCAGGATGCGCTCACGAAAACCTCACGACAGCCGGCTGAATTTCAAACATGTTTGATTTTCACCGATCGTCCGATTCCTGATCTGGAGGTAGTCGTGAGAAGCCAGTCCCCCCTCCTCCCCCCCTCTACGATCAAGCTGAAATTCGGCCGATTCAAAAAATGCTCGCACGACTGAAGAATCGGCCCGAAAAGGGGAAAAACTCGTACAGTGTACGCCCGGCTTAAGAGTACCAAACATCTCCCGCCAAAGTTTTTGTGTAGACGAAGAATGGGATATGTCTCCCGGTTTGATCTGTAAAAGTTTCAAAATCGTAAAAAACCAGTTTATTGCCGAGTTCAGGGTCTGTCAGTGTGGGTTGAATGTAACACTGATGCTCGTTTAACGTTACATCAACACCGCTAGGGACTTTCTGACGACAGACCGTGCATTTTATTGAACACTCGTGAGGCTTGTTGTCTCCGCTTGCTGCTAGATCATATAGCCTTTTACACAGAGGACAGAATTTAGTTGTTTCGCAGTTACTCACATGCTTTCCGAGGTAAGGTCTCAATCTGGGCTGTTTGTGCCTATCGAGGCAGAATGAATTACGGCAGATTCGTTTACAATCTGTGCATTGTACAGAGTTGTGCTGCTGCAGAGTACATCTCGGATCGAGACAAACTGAACAACGACCCTCGCAGTTATGCCTGTTTATGTTTTGGAAACCGGTAAAGCAGTAGTTGCAAATGTAGTTAGAACCGATGAACCCTGTCAGGTTTTTAATGCCGTAATAATGGTTTTTGAACAGAAGCAGAAAAAGCGGATTTGAACGATCGGAAAAGTCAGTCTGGAATTTACGAAGCATTGCGTCCTTACCGTCTTTATAGAAAACGACAATTTTCCTGTTGAGAATCTTTTCAAATTTTTGCACGTCGCTGAAAGTGACGGGGGTTTGCTCTGTGAGGCCCGCTGTGCGTTGCCAAAGTACAGCTTGCTGCACAGCTTGGGCATCTGTAAAAGCAGGGTTACACAGATGGGCAAGACTGATTGAAAAACAAAGCTGATCAGAACGATTGGCGACGATATACAAATGTTGACGTTTTTTACGAATCAGTTCACAGTCCAATGTTTTTTCGGCTTTATGTTTGACACCTCCATGAGGGTTTCTTACAACCTGAACAATCATTTCTAAGTTGTTCGGATCCGGCTATTCCGCGTTTGACTGTGTTAAATCCTCTAAAAATTCCAGAAATGCAGGCAGAATTGAATCACGTTCATCATTTACCTGAACGATGGCGTGATGAGAAAATCCTTCTCCGCTCAATTCTAGCTGAATAATATCGCTACGAGAGGCAAGGCGAGCAGCTGACTCTGCGAGCTCGGTGAGAATATGATACACTTGTGTGTAAAATTCGGCGGGGTTGGGAGCGTAGCCGGCTCGCGAGGCAATGACGTTGAAAGGACGTCTTATTTCTGTAACATTGAAACCTTCTCGCTCTCTCTGAGTTTGTTGGGTATGTTCAGAGCTGTTTGCAGCTGACTGTCCATGACTGGTGCAGGGTTGATCCGCTCGGTCGGGTGCAATGAGAGGTGGCTGTTGAGGCTGGTTGGATGTGGGATTTGGCAAAGCAGTATTGGAAGAACCAGTGGGATTTTGTTCACCGTTTTCTACAAGACCCCCACCGTGTTGCACATACTGAGCGTTTGTAGGATTTGGGCTAAATGTTTGAGAGAGAGAAACGTTTAATTGATGGACCGCTTGTTCTAACCTGGACGGTGAATGTGGAGCTACATTGAAAGAACCAGGCATATGCTGAACAGGAAGATTTTGAAGGTCATTAACCATTTGTGTAATTTCGTGTAAAGCGTTTGTAACTTGCTGTTGAAACTCTAAGGAATTATTTTCAGGCGAGTATGGTTGAGAGAAAGAATCGTTTAATCGTTCGATGGCTCGTTCTACAGATAGTAAACATTCAAGGTCCAAATCTGGACACTTGAGTTCTGACTGGGGAATTTGGGGTTAGATTGAGAAATTCGGTTGCAGGGTGTACAGGGAAATTACGGAGTTCATTCACAGCTTCAACAATTTCATTCAATGCATTTCTCAGCTGCTGGCTACCCATTTTAAAAGAGGTCACAATTTAAAAGGTTAACTCTACTGTAGCGTTGAGATCTTGCCGATTTCGTCCATCAGACACTTACAGCTTCTCAGAAGCTCCTCAGCTCTCCGACTGTAGTAGGTTCCTCTGCGGCCGCAGTATGGAATTTTCTGAATACTCTCCACCGTTTCTGTAATATGAGAAAATAATTATAATTAGGAGAGAATACAACATTGATTTATTATACGAGAAACCAAATTGAAGAAAAATAATAATTATAATAATGATAATAATATTAATAATAATAAGTGATAATAAAAAAAGAAAACAGTCATTGATTTATTTCGTCATACACTAACTGTACATACAGGTTTTTAATAAAGAAGGAGGCTGGGGGTTTTTTTATTCATTTTATTAAAGGAAACATAGTTCTTTGAAAGCTTTGGGATTCAGATTTACCTGTGATAATCTTCCGGGCTTTAATTATTCTGGATAAGTTTTTGTTGATGGCTTCTTGAAACCTCAGGGTGGTAGAATGTAGCTTCACCAAACTGGATAGTTGCCTCTTACATTTTAAAGAGGGTGTTCCCCTTCTGGCAGTTGGGGCTGCAAAAATAAAAAAATTAAAATAAAAAATAAATAAAAAATAATAATATATATATAAATAAGTAAATACAATTAAATAAATGAGTAAAAACCAGCATATAGGTGAAAAGTGAAGAGAGGCCGAGGAGCAGAGGTGTGATTCGAACACACACACACACACACTCTCACACACACACTTTAAGACTTTAAATAAAGAAAAAAATAATTAATTATTAAATAAAGAAAAAAAACTGTATTACTAACCCTGTGAAGAGGTTGCTGGCAGATCAGTTTGAGGTGCGTTCGCGGGTTGTATCTCTGCACCTTCAGCAGCGAAAGGGCCTGCTTCATTTAAGAAAGAAAGACGGAGCTTTTTAATGGAGCGAATTACACGCATACAATGATTGCAGCAGAAATAAACACACACACACACACACACACACACAATGAGAACATGAAACTGGGCTAATTCAGAAAAATAAAATCGATATATAGTTTCAGAGTTATAAAGAATGGTAAACTTACGAGGCGTTGGGTTTACTGGTGGAATCGTTCCTTGTGGTACAACCGTTTGGACCCTGTTGTTTTGCGAGGTGGGCAGTTTTGTTTTTTTATACTGAGAAGGGGTGTGGTTAACGTTGAAGGGGGGAGGTATCGGCTGTTGTGTGGAGGGCGGGTCTAAAAAGCTACCACTTTCTTGATCCTCAAAACATCTCTCCAGTTGCAACAGTTGCAGAACAGCGTTGACATCCGGTCTGCTATCATCTTGTGACGCCATACGTTAAGCAGAAAAATAACCGGAGTTGTTTTATCTTGAGCCTGTCTCGGAGTTGCGCGGAAGAAACCATCGACCGGTAAGCCCCGTTTTTGATTGTCATGTTGGTGAGAAGATCCTATTTGTTGAATCTGTGTCAGTTTCGAATTCCTAAAGTGGGGGAGGGGACCGGAAATGGGGAAGGGGTATGGATTCCGGAAGTGGGGGAGGGGACCGGAAATGGGGGAGGGGTATGGATTCCGGAAGTGGGGGAGGGGACCGGAAATGGGGGAGGGGTATGGATTCCGGAAGTGGGGGAGGGGACCGGAAATGGGGGAGGGGTATGGATTCCGGAAGTGGGGGAGGGGACCGGAAATGGGGGAGGGGGGACCGGAAATGGGGAGGGGGCCAGAAATCAAAGGGGGACCGGAAATGATTATGGTCATAAATCACCCATCAATTAAAAAGTGACAGAACATTATATCCTATAGTCTCTCATGTTCCTTCTGCAGTTAATGTGTGTGAATGAGTTCATCTCTGGGATGTTAGGCAATGCTCATCGTTCCTTCTCCTTTGATCTTTGATCAAACTAAATACGTTGTAGAAAACAATTATTTCTCAACAGGAACTCTGGTTCTGGTAGTTGCTTTCAACGCGTCGCTTCATTCCTCTGAGCTGCATGTGAAACGTGAGGTTTTGTGTTTATAATTAGATTTCAGGGAGTTTCCTCCTGTAGAACATCCACCAAGCACAGAGAACCTGGAGTTTCCACGTTCTGTTCTGCTTAATGCAGCAAACTGTGAGCACAGGAGTCCCTCAGCACCTGCTGCATTTAATCTATTTAATGATCTATTTTACTTCATCCTTAAGACTTCATTCAGGTCATTTAGAGGTTCATCATGACCCTGCAGAGATTTCACTGAATATCCACTCCACACTTCCCCTGCAACAGCGCAGGAAGCCATTCTTACATTGCTCTGTCATTTATAGACCCACATCAGCCTTTAATACCAGTTTATTAAAACATTTCTACATGATGCAATGGTTGATCCTCTGTGCAGTCGATAGAAAAAGCAGAAACCAGATCTGTAAATGTAAATCACAACGCAGAGAAAACTGATTAGAGTTTAAAATCATTCTGTTCTATATTCCTTTGCCAAAGGCACCATATTTATTTTCTAGAAACCAAAAGGGACAAGAATGTATTAATATGAATACAAGACATTTTTAAAACCTTATCACTCAAAGACACCCGGTTTTCATTAGAGAAATTAAATCTGGTCACATTAAGGAGGAAATACTCTGGCCACGTAATGTGAGCGGTGCGGCTTACGGCGTGTTTTTAAAAGCGTAAATTTACACCAGACGCTGCAGAGTTAACAGCTGCGTGATTCTGCAGAGAGAAAAACTTTCATCATGGGTAAGTAATTAAAGAAAGACAAATTATCTGTATATTTGATCTTCTAAAGGTTCATGTCTTGACCACATCTGATGAGAAATTAAATATTTAAGTTTTTTTAGCTTGTCACAACTACGTTATCCGTGACGTTTTGTTTGGGATACTTCCAGATGTGAACTTTGACACAGGATGTTTTCCTGTTCATTCTCCAACAAACAGGAAATTAGAACTTCAAACTAATTTAGGCGTCGTGTAGCATAAATACCTGCATTGTACGTGCGTATTATGCTTCTGGTGTACATTTACACTGCAAAAATAGAGCTAAAAATAAGGAAATGTTTCTTGAAATTTAAGTATTTTTCCTTGATTTGAGCAGGTAAATAGGACTATTTGCCAATGGAATAAGATTTTTGCACTTACAATAGGAACAAATCATCTCCATCAGCTTATATATACATATGCTGCTTTGCTTTGCTTTGCAACGCGTCTGGTGTGTTTCACGCATTTGTTTTACGTTGTGGAACCTAAGTCACACTAATATGGTGCAAGTTTCAGTAAGCGTCCATTTTTTAGTCAATGATAACATTTTAAACCTTAACAAACATTAATGACTGAAAATGTATAAAAAATATATTAAAAATAAGTAATTATTTTTTATAATTATATAAATTATTATTTTTATAATAATTATTATAATATTTTTTCCTTGCTGTACTGGAAAACATACAGAGATGTGGAGCTGGTCAGGGGGATTTGAAAAATGTATAAAAGTTTTGTGTATATCGGAATCACATTTAATCTCCAAGTTTCTTTATCCAACCAGGAATTTGACTTCTTTGTATTTTTGTATAAGACAACAACAACAGAACATTTTTGTTCTGTTGCTGCCCGGTTGTCTAGAAGAACATTTTCAGTGTCACAGGGGAAGTGTAACTGTTACTGAAACGGCGATGCACTATCCACCTTTTTTTTCCTTATAATGAAAACAGTTGCGGCTCAATTTACATAAATTATCCATTCTGTCACTCCTGCACACGGTGGTTTCTGGTCAGTCTGTGCTCACTAACAGAGCTGCTTCCACAACACATTCACTGCAGAGTTCTGTTACAATCCTGGTGTTTCAACCTTTATTGATCTAGGCTGGTCTATTTAAACGTTTAATATGCGGTCCTGGTGTTTTTAATAATAATAAAAAAATAAAATAATACATTTAATTTTTACTGCACTTTCCATCAAAAGATCTCAAAGTACTACAGGTAAAAAAGAAAAAAGCATAAAAAATTTTAAAAAGCTATTTTAGAAGAGAGTAAAGAAAACATCTAAAGGGGACCAAAAGCTTTGCTAAAAAGAAACGTTTTAAGGCCTTTTTTTAAAACACTCAGTGGATTGAGGCGCCCTCAAGGTGTCAGGGGGGCATTCCACAGATGTGGGGCAGCAGCACTAAATGCCCCATCTCTCATTGTCCTGAGTGTGGTTGTGGGAATGTGGTTTGAGGGAGTGGAGCGAATGTAGTGAATGGAGGATGGGGGTAATGTGCTCATGTTTCCGTACTCTCATCAGGATCCTAGCTGCAGAGTTTTGAACGTACTGAAGCCTCTGCAGACTCGTTCCAGGGAGAAGTGTGTTGCAATAGTCCAGTCTGGAGGAGACAAGCTTTTCTGCGTCTGGGAGGAAGAGAATAGGGCGGAGTTTGGAAATGTTACGGAGGTGATAGAAAGAGGTCTTGCATAGGTGATTTATATGGGCTTCAAAAGTGAGTTGGGAGTCCATTTTTGCACCAAGGTTTCTAACTGTTGATGAAAGCGGGTTGTTAGTGCCAGAAAAGGTGACGCTGGTTATGGATAATGATTTGGTTTGATGAGGAATTCCAACTAGGATGGCTTCAGTTTTTGAGCTATTTAATTGAAGGAAGTTTTGCTCCATCCATACCTTTATCTCCTCCAGACAGGTGGTGAGTTTTGATGGGGATGACTGTGAGGGTGGGGTGTCAGCTGTGACATTTACACAGAGCTGTATGTCATCAGCACAGCAGTGGAAAGAAATATTGTGGCAGCTGAAGATTTGGCCAAGGGGGGTGAGGTAAAGGATGAAGAGGATGGGGCCAAGAATGGAGCCCTGAGGGACACCACATGTAACTGTGTGTGGATGTGATCTGGAGTGGCCTATGGAGATGTAGTCTGTCTGGTTTGTGAAATATGATCTGTGGTTTTCCACTAGTTAAAGGCTCACCTTGCTAATTTTATCCTGATCTGACATTACACCCCCACTCATGGAGTTTGCAGTTTCTGTTTAAGGATTAATTTTGGATCATAAGAACTCTGGCTGAATTCCTGAACCGGGTCACATTCAGAACCAAAACCTAAGGCGTATTAAGACAGCAGTAAAGATGTGAGATTTTTAAAATGCAATGCTTTGTCTTGAGGTTTTGAAGTGATAAGACCTAGAGACTAACAAAGATGTCTGGTGGACAAATAAGAAGATTTTGTTGCAATCTGAGCCGTGAACAGAGTCATCCACACGGTTGTTCCTGAGCAAACATCAGAGGGAGGGGGGGGGGGGGGGGGGAGGGATTATCTCTGCCACTTTCTGTTTGTTTTGTACTCTGAGTGGTAATGATCACCCTCTTTGTAGCATTATCACTAAGTCACACTGCAGGACCAAGGTTTGATTAAAGAGATTAGAAATATGAGGCGGTGTGTTTAAAACAATCTGCAGCTGTGACAGTAAGCAGAGGTGAAGGCAGTTACTAAAGCGGAGAAAAGGAAACAATAGGGAGTTTTCACTGACGTCACTGGCCAACTTCCGGTCCGCCATATTGGGTGGCACACTTCCTTATCTCTAGTTGTCCTACACGTATTATTGTATCGCGAATGGATAAGTACGCCAGCACGCTAGAGCGACCAAATAAGGACGTATATCTGAGGAAATGTTCCGTGATCGACCATATGGACCCCTATGCCCTCCACGGTGCCTTGTTTAGCCGTAATCCAGATGCATTACCTGGTGTTCGGTGAAAACCCTCTGCACACTCTTGAGGAAATGAGAGCTTACGAGGATCTAGAGGCTCACAACCAGTTCACATCTGGTTATGTACATCAAGGAAATCGCCATCATACGTGGACGGGTGAGTTTTAATAAGATGGTAAAAATGTAAACAATCCAACGCAAATGTGTCGCATGCTTCTGCGGTGGCTGACGGCCGGCGGCGGGCGGTGCGCGAAGGCGCTTGGCTGCAAGGCCGATCGACGCCGCTCGCGGCTTTAATTATTTAAGCAGAACAATGACCAGTGAAAAATTAAGTTGTATTTACCGTATTGGCGCCGGTAGGAGCTGCAGATCATAAAGCCAGCAAACAGTGGGAACACAGTAACTCGTTCAAAGATAAGCTGCGATCAGACAGGCTCTGGTACATGCTAGTTTAGTAGCTGCTAACCGTCAGTGCTAACAACCACTCGCGCATGTAATGTACTTTTAACTTGCTGCTATGTGTTTCAAACGTTTAGAACACACTCTCATTGACATCGGGATACTGTGGAAAGTTATGTTCGGTCGACTTACAGCCGCGATCCAAGCGAGCCGACGACTCTTTGTTATCGCTAACAGTTGTTCTCCGTGGTTGCGCCTCCAGGCAGGAAAGCGGTGTTTTTCCCATGGCGATCATGTGTTGTGCTGTTACAGCCCACAATACAGCAACGGTTTACCATGGTTGAAATCAAGTTAAGGTGAAATTAATCAAATTAAAACACGGCTGAGAGAGGGAGTACAGTACGCGGTAGTCATAGGCAGTAGAGGCGGCGGAGGCAGTCAACATGACAGCCGCGGAAAGTAATAAGTCATAACGCCCAAGCCCTATTATTAATATATTCTTCTTACATGTTTTAAATACTTAACAGTTAATTACCTGTGACAAAGTGAGCACCGCAGACTCTGGCGTATTCCAGCTTAACACCGTCCAAATCGGACCTGGATATCTGTGTCAGCCATAGGTGACGGCGTTGTTCAGAGAGCTGTTTTGTTTTTTCGCACTGATTTACTATTATGGCTGGTAGGCGATAGAAAGAGTGTTGTTCTCCACCTCCACGGGCCGTGCAACCAACCATTAAACACGTTTTCCCCATTGTTCACTTCCAATACTGCCTAAGGCGTCATACAATGCAGGTCAACGGTGCGAAACGACTGCCACCCAATATGGCAGACGCGCTGAGTATTCACGTGAGCGTGACGTCAGCTGAAAACCCCCTATTAGCTGACTCACTTTGGGGAAGTAGGGAGGAGCTGTAAGGATACTCTGAGAGGGGGGAGGATTAATCCTCAGCTCAGTGGACCACACGCTCCTGCTTCAGCTGCAGCTCCTGGACCTGCTGCTCTCTGCCTCATTTAGGCTGTTATGGCATCTGGGACTCTGATCTTTATTTCAGCCATTCTGAGTAAGTCGCACTGATCTTTCATGATTAATTCCTCATCTACAGACCTGTAAGGTAAAGATTTGAACCTGTTTTAATTTTATTGTATCTCTGTTTCTTAGAGATTGACTCTTTAATGATATAGATAAGTGTCTTTAAATATTAATGATCTTCCTGAGTTGCACTTCAACATTTCACTCAGATTTAATTACTTTTAAACACCAAACAACTTCAGAGCAGCGGATTTATGAACGTTATGTTAAACAAAAGCAAAGTGACCAGTGGAGCGAATTGATGCTACCTCGGCTCATTTGACTGAACCTCTGCTTTCCTTAAACACAAACCGTTCCCCCTGTCCTGCTTGTCTTTATGGAGATGGAGACTTCAGCACCAGCCTGGAAGCCGTTCTTCATCCTAAACGTTGTAAACTTAAAGGGTGTCTGGGCTGATTTCTGGGTACTGAGGGACACCAGCGTGCATCTGTCCTGTTAAGAGGACTTTCTCTGTAATGATTGGTGTGGAGATGAACCCAGAGTCAGCCAGACGCAGTAGGAATTCCTTTGGTGGTGTTTATTGAAGGGATACAACAGGCAAAACAGACCGGATCCAGGCAAGGAACGACGAAACGATTGTGAAGTCCCGGCAACAAACAGAAAACTAAGAGGGGTTTAAATAGGCGGGCAGACACAGTAACAGGGAGGGACTAATTAACCAAACCCAGGTGAAAATAATTAAGGGAGCAAAAGGATAAGTCTAAGAATAAAAATAAGCCTAAACAGAACAGGAAAGAACTAAACTAACCAAATAATAAGCATAAACCAGAACATTACAGAGCCCCCCCCCCCTCAAGGACGGATTCCAGACGTCCTTTAAAACAAAAAAAAACAGACCAGAACGGGTGGGTGGAGGGGGTTGCAGGACGGAGGGACAGACCTGATACAAAACAAAACAACCCAGACCGGGTGAGCAAAAGAAAATAGTTCAAAACCTAAACAAAAAACAACCCAGACAGGGCGGACTAAAACCAACAAACATGTTCCGAACAAAAGGTCTTCTAAACTCAAAAGTCTGGTAGACGTCCCAAAAGACGAATCCGGCGTGACAGACGTTCCGGCGGGCGTCCAGGAGGGAGGCCCCGGCGTGACAGACGTTCCGGCGGGCGTCCAGGAGGACGGCCCCGGCGTGACAGACGTTCCGGCGGGCGTCCAGGAGGACGGCCCAGACGTGACAGGTTCTCCGGCAGTCGTCCCGGCGGACGGCCCAGACGTGACAGGTTCTCCGGCGGTCGTCCCGGCGGACGGCCCAGACGTGACAGGTTCTCCGGCGGTCGTCCCGGCGGACGGCCCAGACGTGACAGGTTCTCCGGCGGTCGTCCCGGCGGACGGCCCAGACGTGACAGGTCCTCCGGCGGTCGTCCCGGCGGACGGCCCAGACGTGACAGGTCCTCCGGCGGTCGTCCCGGAGACCGTCGGCGGATCAAGGCGACAGACGGCCGTCGGCGGACCAGAAACCTCGGAGGTCGTCGGCGTGACAGGAATCTCGGAGACCATTGGCGGGGCCTGAAGAGGGAGAAAATAGAACCTGGCTCCGGACTACAGGGTACGGAGGGCGCCGGACTACAGGCTGAGGAGGGCGCCGGACTACAGGCTGAGGAGGGCGCCGGACTACAGGCTGAAGGAGGCGCCGGACTACAGGCTGAGGAGAGCGCCAGACTACAGGCTGAGGAGGGCGCCGGACTACAGGCTGAAGGAGGCGCCGGACTACAGGCTGAAGGAGGCGCTGGACTACAGGCTAAAGGAGGCGCCGGACTACAGGCTACGGGAAGCGGTGCCTGGTTAATGGCTACGGGCGGCGGTGCCTTGTTAATGGCTACAGGCGGCGCCGCCTTGTTAATGGCTACAGGCGGCGGCGCCTTGTTAATGGTTACAGGCGGTGGTGCCTTGTTAACGGCTACAGGCGGCGACGCCTGGTTACAGGCGACTAACGAAGGAGCCTGGCTACAGGCGACTGAAGAAGGAGCCTGGCTACAGGCGACTGAAGAAGGAGCCTGGCTACAGGCGACTGAAGAAGGAGCCTGGCTACAGGCGACTGAAGGGGAGGCCTGGCTACAGGCGACTGAAGGGGGAGCCTGGCTACAGGCGACTGAAGGGGAGGCCTGGCTACAGGCGACTGAAGGGGGAGCCTGGCTACAGGCGACTGACGAGGGAGCCTGGCTACAGGCGACTGAAGAAGGAGCCTGGCTACAGGCGACTGAAGAAGGAGCCTGGCTACAGGCGACTGAAGGGGGAGCCTGGCTACAGGCGACTGACGAGGGAGCCTGGCTACAGGCGACTGACGAGGGAGCCTGGCTACAGGCGACTGACGAGGGAGCCTGGCCACAGGCGACTGACGGGGGAGCCTGGCCACAGGCGACTGACGGGGGAGCCTGGCTACAGGCGACTGAAGGGGGAGCCTGGCTACAGGCGACTGACGGGGGAGCCTGGCCACAGGCGACTGAAGGGGGAGCCTGGCTACAGGCGACTGAATGGGAGGCCTGGCTACAGGCGACTGAAGGGGAGGCCTGGCTACAGGCGACTAAAGGGGAGGCCTGGCTACAGGCGACTAAAGGGGGAGCCTGGCTACATGCGACTGAAGGGGGAGCCTGGCCACAGGCGACTGACGGGGGAGCCTGGCTACAGGCGACTGAAGGGGGAGCCTGGCTACAGGCGACTGAATGGGAGGCCTGGCTACAGGCGACTGAAGGGGAGGCCTGGCTACAGGCGACTGATGAGGGAGCCTGGCTACAGGCGACTAAAGGGGGAGCCTGGCTACAGGCGACTGACGAGGGAGCCTGGCCACAGGCGACTGACGGGGGAGCCTGGCTACAGGCGACTGACGGGGGAGCCTGGCTACATGCGACTGAAGGGGGAGCCTGGCTACAGGCGACTGACGGGGGAGCCTGGCCACAGGCGACTGAAGGGGGAGCCTGGCTACAGGCGACTGAATGGGAGGCCTGGCTACAGGCGACTGAAGGGGAGGCCTGGCTACAGGCGACTGAAGGGGAGGCCTGGCTACAGGCGACTGACGAGGGAGCCTGGCTACAGGCGACTGACGGGGGAGCCTGGCTACAGGCGACTGACGGGGGAGCCTGGCTACAGGCTACAGAGGCCACAGGACTACAGACTACAGAGGCCACAGAACTACAGACTACAGAGGCCACAGGGCTACAGGCTACAGAGGCCACAGGACTACAGACTACAGAGGCCACAGAACTACAGACTACAGAGGCCACAGGGCTACAGACTACAGAGGCCACAGGGCTACAGACTACAGAGACCACAGGGCTACAGACTACAGAGACCACAGGGCTACAGGCTACAGAGACCACAGGGCTACAGGCTTCAGGAGGCCCCGGGCTACAGGCTTCAGGAGGCCCCGGGCTACAGGCTTCAGGAGGCACCGGGCTACAGGCTTCAGGGGCAAAAGTCAGACCCTTAGCAACCAGAAGTCTTAAGACCAGCTTCTGGAGGGTCTCGGAAAGCGACATCCAATAGAGTCTCTCCCAAAGTTGGCTGTCCACGAGGGTAATAAGGGGTCTAGGCTTACAAACAAGTCCGAGAGGCTCAAAGTCTCCAAGGGACCATGGTTGCTGAATCCTCTTCTGATTCCCAGGGTGCCCGAAGAGCGAAGGGTCCCCCTGGGTCCCCCCCTCACAGGTCAGCGACGGACCCCTCTGGGTTCCCGCGTCGCACATCAGTGACGGACCCCTCTGGGTTCCCGCGTCGCACATCAGTGACGGACCCCTCTGGGTTCCCACGTCGCAGGTCTGCGACGGACCCCTCTGGGTTCCCACGTCGCAGGTCCGCGACGGACCCCTCTGGGTTCCCACATCACATGTCGGTGACGGACCCCTCTGGGTTCCCACGTCACATGTCGGTGACGGACCCCCCTCATCGGACTTGGGCGAAGGCAGATCCTCCCGGACCCCCTCGTTAGGCTTGACGGGCGCCGAGGCGTCGGCCAGAGCCACGGTGACAGACTCAGTAGCCGAGGCGTCGGCCGGACCCTCGGAGACAGACTCAGGAGCCGAGGCGTCGGCCGGACCCTCGGAGACAGACTCAGGAGCCGAGGCGTCGGCCGGACCCTCGGAGACAGACTCAGGAGCCGAGGCGTCGGCCGGACCCTCGGTGACAGACTCAGGAGCTGAGGCGTCGGCCGGACCCTCGGAGACAGACTAAGGAGCCGAGGCGTCGGCCGGACCCTCGGAGACAGACTCAGGAGCCGAGGCGTCGGCCGGACCCTCGGAGACAGACTCAGGAGCCGAGGCGTCGGCCGGACCCTCGGAGACAGACTCAGGAGCCGAGGCGTCGGCCGGACCCTCGGAGACAGACTCAGGAGCCGAGGCATCGGCCGGACCCTCTGGGACTGGTTTTGGTCGGCAGTAGAAAGCCTGGAGGGCTGACCTATAATGTCCCTCAACCTCCTTTAATTTTTTCTCCAGCTCCTCTGAATAATGCAGGAATAGAGCCTCCCTGAGACGCTTGGGGGCAAACTTCCTTACTTTATTCTCCAGAGCCAGATATTCAGAGTCACGGTCACCAGCAGGGGAAGCTGTGGGCCTCCTGGCTCTAGGAGGCGAAGAATCCCCCTCCGCCGGACCGGAAGTGGGCGGAGCCAGAGGTTCGGCAGTCGGGTGAGGCCGAACCTCTGGCTCGTCGGGGGGCTACCCACCTATACTGGATGGATGGCCGACAGGCAAGCGCTTCCTTCTCCGGCGGCGAGTCGGCGGAGCTTGCTGGAGGGTTGATGCCTCCTTACGGGAAGGAACCGTTGTAGCCGATGGCGGTCTCGGCGGCTCCTCGTAAGGACAGGAAAGCTGCAACGACTCCGGAAACAGGTCCGGACGGATCTCCTGCACCACATCTGCGTGAACCTCAAGAAAAAACTCTGAAACAGGACGGGCACGCTCCGAGGAGGACAGTATGGCGGCTTGAGGTGAGTGATCAGCGAGGAGAGACAGCATAGCAGCTCCTGATCGGAGAAAGCGTCTTGGCGACAGGTTCATCATGTTGTGGCCGGGACTTACTGTAATGATTGGTGTGGAGATGAACCCAGAGTCAGCCAGACGCAGTAGGAATTCCTTTGGTGGTGTTTATTGAAGGGATACAACAGGCAAAACAGACCGGATCCAGGCAAGGAACGACAAAACGATTGTGAAGTCCCGGCAACAAACAGAAAACTAAGAGGGGTTTAAATAGGCGGGCAGACACAGTAACAGGGAGGGACTAATTAACCAAACCCAGGTGAAAATAATTAAGGGAGCAAAAGGATAAGTCTAAGAATAAAAATAAGCCTAAACAGAACAGGAAAGAACTAAACTAACCAAATAATAAGCATAAACCAGAACATTACATTCTCCAGATGTCTTAACATTTGCATTCATGTCTGCTCAGATATTTACCTAAGCTGCATGTCAGCATAATGCCAGACTGAAAGAATTCAGTCCTGTATGTGTGCAGGAGACCTGCCTGGGAGGCGCTGAGGTGGGACAACTATCAGACGTAAAGGATAGAAAGTGAAAGTGCTCCTTATTAAAATCATAAACAGGACAACCTGCAAGATGGTATTCATATACATATTTAAACTACACCGATATCGCCCTAGAAATAAATATGAAGCAACCACCATGTGAGATGAGTCGTTGCAGTTATAACTATTAATGTCACATGTGAGTGTTCCTGGTTAGGGAACGGGGTTTAATATCTACACCTGAACAAATTAGTGCCATAAAATTTGTTTCTAAAATAAATTTGTTTCTAAAATATAATTCCAAAAGGGGAACTCTTTTTTTAGCCCATAGACATATTAGATACAGAGCAATGTAATATTGGGGGGTATAGTAAACCCCCCAAATTTAACAATCTCAGAAAACCCAAATGGTAAATCCTAAATTAATAATTCCCTTTTCCTCTTTCAAAATTTATCACATCTTAATAAACCTCCTGATCCTGATTTAATTTGTCTGTGAAGGGTCCGTTTAGATCAGTGGTCTCACATTTAAATCCTTGAGGGTTTTTATTTAATGTCCTTTTCTGACTAGCGTGAGGTGCAGCTCTGCTGAGGACCTCATGTTGGAGTGTGGTCTGTTGAATTAGGCTATGTTCACGCTGCACATCTTGATGCTCAATTACGATTGTTTTGTGAAATCGGATTTTTTTGCGTGTCCATTCACATTTCCAAATATATGCGACTTGTATGTGATCTCCTGTGTGAACTGCAGTCATACGCCTAAGCGTCCCGCATGCGCAAGGGAGGACGTGATGATGTCATACGTAGCAAAGTGTGCTCAGTGTTTGCAGAAGTAAACATGGATCGTAATGCTGCAGCGTATCTTGCGTTCTTTACGTTATTTTCCAACCAGAGCAGCACATTACCAACGCAATCTTTTTAAGAAGATCG
Organism: Fundulus heteroclitus; assembly: GCF_011125445.2. Classification (NCBI taxonomy): domain Eukaryota; kingdom Metazoa; phylum Chordata; class Actinopteri; order Cyprinodontiformes; family Fundulidae; genus Fundulus; species Fundulus heteroclitus. The sequence continues at coordinate 42,312,664 of NC_046365.1, read as the reverse complement.
AAAAGGAAGAGAGCCAAATTTTAGCATGTGAGCGGCTTTACTGATACGGACTTCATTCATAATTTTCGAATGACAAAGGCAACCTTTATGTGCGTCTGAACGGATCTCTTTAGCTCTCTCATGTAAAAAAACACATCTTCGGCGGCAGAGCAGCGAGTAAACGCGTTGCTGTGGGGCTGTATGGACTGGCAACAGGTGCTTGTTACCGCACAATAGCCAACCTCTTTGGCATAGCCAGGTCCACCGTTAGTGACGTTTGTCAAGTATCGATGACGTACAGGTCGGATGAATGCGACCTGGCCATACAGACACAGGTCGCATTTGAAAAGATCTGATACGTATCGGATTAAGGACCACATATCCAAGCGACCTGGGTCGCATTTGAAAAAATCCGATCTGTGTTGTTCAGACTGTCATGAAAAGATGAGATTCAGGTCGCATATGGGCAAAAAAATCGGAATTGGGTCCCTTCAGGCTGGAGAAAAAAACGAAGCATTAGACACCGACCCTGGAGTTTGAGATCTCTGCTTCAGATAGTTAGTCACTTCCTTCATGCAAAGCAAAGCAGAAGTTCTCAGATTCACACAATAGTTGAGAAAGGCAAACTCTGAAATAATTTTAAAACAGATAATTGACTTAATGTGGGCGCGTCTACATATTTCCCAATTTTATGTTCATGTTGAGAATTCAATTCAATTCAATTCAATTTTATTTATATAGCGCCAAATCATGAAACATGTCATCTCAAGGCACTTTACAAAGTCAAGTTCAATCATATTATACAGATTGGGTCAGGTTATACAGATTGGTCAAAAATGTCCTATATAAGGAAACCAGTTGATTGCATCAAAGTCTCGACAAGCAGAATTTCCCCCAGTGTGTAGTATTTTCTATTTCACTGAGTAGAGTTCCTTAATTCAGGGCCTTGTCTGTTTACCTTGTGGTTGTGTGTAAATAGGGAGGCTGCAGGCTGACATGTCTTGTGGCTTTTCTCCCTGCTGTGGTTTTTAACAGGGTAGGAAATCTGTCACATCTGCTTGTGATTCCCATCGTGTCTCCTTGTTTAGGTTGGTTTATGGGAGGAAATTTGATGCCTTTGTAATTATGTGTCATCTGCCTTGGGTTTGTGCTTCTCTGTATTTGTTTCCATTGCCTCAATCAATACACATACCCTTACACTTATAATTGAGCAATACTTACTATGTTTTTGCTTTTTACGTTTATTTTGGCCCTTCTGATAAATCTCATCCCCTGTTGCTTTAGAACTACCTTTAGATTAGTTTGTTTTTTCATTACTATAAACTGTGTAAGACTCTGTGTCTTTGCTGCTGTCAAGGCTGAATTTCCCCATCATGGGACAAGAAAGGATTTCTTATGTTATGTTAACAATCTAATACAAGGTAAACTGGGCTACTAAGGCCCCATCTAGTCATCTTTGGTGTCTGACACCAAATAAAAAAAATAGATCAACAAAAAACAAATATGAAACCTACTTTGGGTTCATGTTAGCAACTGGCCTATCATGTTAATAAACTTAAAAATACTAGATTTTATGAATATAAAACATGTCGACCAGACCTTATGCAGTTATGTATGGATGCATGAAGAAATGCAAGCAGGTGTCACACCAGAATGCCCCCCCCCCCTCCCGTCCCAGGTTCTGACATTTCCTGTCTAGAAGTGTGATAAAAAGCGCCGAGTGGACTGTGTGTGTGTGTGTGTTTAATAGTAATAACTTGATTATAAAGCGAGTTCATATAAAACATTGAACATTTACATGATAGAAGACTAGAACTGAGAAAAAGATAAAGCAGATAAAACCAAAGCTTCTTCCTCAACAGATTTTACTTTCACAAGTGGAGCTGAACAGCTTTCGCCATAGTGCTCTGCTGGATTTATGCATGTAAATAGTTTTATTTTAATTCATGCAGGGAGTATTTCAAATTATGTGGACACTATAATGGGAAAGTAGGAGAGGAAAGGGAGAGCAAGAAGAAAAAAAAGAAAGAGAAAAGGTGAAAGAAAGAGGAGATAAAAGGGAGAAAATGATAAAACGTCTTCCGTCTGCTTCATCACCTGCAAAGAGATGTAAAAAGAACAGAACAACCAACGGATATAGTATAACAGATACAATAAAGTATCACCTTGATACCATTGCTGAATTATATGTATTATTATTTAATCTGACATGTATAATGTGATACCTGAAGTTAAAAAATATAGGCTTTCTGTATGGAAGTGAATTTCTAAGTACCTCGTACCACGTAATGTAGGCGGAGCGGCTTACAGCGTGTTTTTAAAAGCGTAAATTTACACCAGACGCTGCAGAGTACACAGCTGCGTGATTCTGCAGAGAGAAAAACTTTCATCATGGGTAAGTAATTAAAGAAAGACAAATTACCACTATATTTGATCTTCTAAAGGTTCACGTCTTGACCTTATCTGATTGTCACAACTACGTCATCCACCAAACAGGAGTCTGATATTAGAACTTCAAACTAATTTAGGCGTCATGTAGCATAAATACCTGCATTGTACGTGCGTATTATGCTTCTGGTGTACATTTATTAAATTATTAAAATGAAAACCTAAGCTAAAGCGTAGAATGCGCATATGCTGCTTTGCTTTGCGTTGCAACGTGTCTGGTGTGTTTCCTCCTTATCACCGCTTTATCCTGAGAGGAAGAGCTAACCGTCTCTATCAGGAGGACGGAGTAGCTGGACTACACTGCCCTGTTTCTAACATAAGGCCAAAATAAACTTTTATATTAAATTAACTTACCCAGGTTTATTGTTGCTAGCGCGTACTCCAGGCTGCCTGACATAAATGCACTTCTAGTTTAGACATTACAGTCAGGCAGTCTGGTAGACAGCTCAGGGCTCCTCAGGTAGTGACACAGTGTACCGTAATGCTCCTAATATCCATTAAGCGGAGCGGCTTCGTTGCTAACCAAAGTCGTACTTACACATTTTAACAGATTTTCGAGCTCATTATACCACATAAAATCAGTTAGTAAAACCAACGGTGATCATAGATAAGGCCACCGTTCATTTTTGAGAGAATGCAAGGATTTTAAGTGCGCCTTATAGTCCCAAAGTTAAGGTGACTGTATAGTTTTATGTTGTGGAACGTAAGTCACACTAATATGGTGCCAGTCACACTAATATGGTGCCTAATAAGTGTCCATTTTTTAGTCAGTGATAACATTTTAAGCCTTAACAAACATTAATGATGACACAGACTGACAGTTTTATGCAGCGTGAGACAGAAATGAGACATAAAAATAAAACCTACAGTAAAACAAAAGGTACTAAATGAGTCTGGTGGAGTCAGCTGCCTGTCTACCTTTATTTGCTGATTCTGGACCCTTTTTCTGAAAATGGGAAAGCTCTAATAGGACTATTGATTAATAAACGTTATTTCTGGTCCTATAGATATTTCACAGGAACTCTGTCATGTGTTTCAGTGACGCTGGCAGCAGCAGATCAGCAGCAGCCTGTGAGAAGGAGAGCTGGGGAGGACGTCACCTTCCAGTTTGGGGTCCCGCAGCTCAAAGAGGCTGACTGGGTCATCTGGTCTAACGACTCTGGGGACGTCCTCGCTAAGCTGATAGAAAAAGACTTATTCAGAGCGTCTGAGAGGTTCCAGCTGGATGCAGAAACCGGGGCTCTCACCATTAAAAACCTGTCTGAGAGCGACACCGGCAGCTACAAGGGGCAGATCATCAATGGCAACTCGATTCAAAGAGTCTTTAACCTGACTGTTGACGGTGAGTGACGCTGCTGCTTCAGCACAGACGAGGAAATGAGGCAAACGTGTAGAAGATGTTGGTGGTTTGAAATCAATCACTTGTGGCTGAGGCCATCAGATAAAAAGAGCTTAGAATAAATGAAACTGAACAGTTTTGTTCTCAATGAATCAATCAATCAAGTTTATTTGTATAGCCCTTTACAATAGCCGAACGGTACCCAAAGTGCTTTACAATAGAGCCATAAAACAATACAAAAGACATACAAAACATACAGATACAATAAAAAAAGGTGCTGTACTGGTGCAGTGCTGCTGGACGTTAAAAGCCATTTAAAAAAATACATAGAAAGGAGCAGATAAAAGGAGTAACACCTAAGAGACCGTATTACCCAGGTCAGAATTAAATGCTAATTTAAAACAGTGGGTCTTAAGCTTCGTTTTAAAAAGGCTGAGATCAGTAGTGCTGCGGATGTCAGGGGGAGTTTGTTCCACAGTCTGGGAGCAGCGACGGCAAAAAAACGATCGCCCCACTGTTTAAGCCTTGACCTAGGGACCTCTAACAGAAGCTGACCCGAGGAGCGCAAGGCTCTGCCACTATTACGAAAAGTTAAAATCTCTGTTTGTCAAATTTGAACTCATTGTCAAATGTTACCCCAAGATTTTTGACATGGGAATTAAAAAAGGGGGCCAGAGTACCAGAGTTTGTGGTGATGACATTTGACATAGATGGAGATCCAAACAAAATGCATTCAGTTTTGCTGTCGTTTAAGTGCAAAAAGTTCTGTGACAGCCACTGCTTTATATCTGTAATGCATTCCAGTAGCTTAGTAAAGGCAGTGTTTTCATTTGGCTTCATGGGCAAATATATCTGCAAGTCATCGGCATACAAGTGAAAAGACAGGTTGTGCTTTTTTATAATTGATCCCAGAGGTAACTTATACATTGAAAACAAAATAGGGACGAGAATAGATCCCTGTGGCACCCCACAGGGATCTATTCTCGTTGCATCTTTCCACAGACTGAGATATTTTCTGCAGATTTAAACCAGATGTTGGTTTCTTTAAACATCTTTCTGTCTGTTTCTGGTCCAGGACTCGTCTCCAGCCAAGCAGCAGCTTCACCAGGCTGGACTCACTGGCTCGCCCTCGCTGCATCGTTGTGCTCCTCGGTTTATTTCTGAGAGGCGTCCAGCAGAAGATAAAAGGTCAGGGTCTGGATTTCTGTTTTTTCTTTAATGGAGAAGTCCGGTCAAAATCACAATTCAAACTGCATAAAGTACTTTAAATATAAAATTATTACATACTGTTCAATAAATGAGAAGCTTTTTTAATTAGGAGTAATTTTCATTTGAAGGTCCTTTAGTGGGGGCAGCCATCTTGGTGAAGAATGTTTTATGTGTGACCTGGTTTGGTTTTTATGAGGTTTGTGACAATAATAATAAAAAGGCTCCAGTTGCTTCACAATAATTACTGTTGCTATTTTAGTTGAATTTGTTTCTGAAAAGATTTTATCAAATTCATTTCTGTTTTTGTGGAAGATCTGACTTTTTTTTTCTTACCGTTTTTGGTTCCTTTTCAAATGTCATTGCTGCATATGATCTTCCCTAAAGAAGCATCAGTCAGATCAACTTATTCTGTATTTTTTCTGTCCTCACAGATGCAGAGGAACCACAAGATGCCAGATCTGGACCTGTTTAGTTCCCGTTAAAAACTGGATTAATGCAAACCTGTGGACAGACGCTGCTGCTGAGGAAACAAACACAACTGAGCCAGAAATGTTTTGCAGTGAAACAGCAGCTTCTTGTGTGAATGATCATTTGCTTGTAGTTGAAATAAGACCAAATGCAGAAATGTGAAGTCTGCAGGATTTTGGTGCTTTTTCCAGTGAAGGGATATAAACTTTAAAGGATCCTGAGAGACGTAGGAGCAACTTTCTATCAGGTCGTGGCTTTGAAGCATTCCTCTGGGGGTCGTCCCTCCTTTGCACAATAACATCCATCGGTTCTGGAGGAGTCTCCCAGAACAGAACCGGCCTTCTGGAAAATCTGGATTTCCTGTAGATTGAGAGGCTTCACAACGACCAGTGTGACCCCCCCCCCCCTCCCCCGCCTTATTACTACCTATGGCTAACAGATATTTAAAACAGAAAATATTTATCAGTGTGTGGATTTACTGATAATTTATTTAGTCCTGTAAACTGTAGCTATGGTCTCTTTGGATCATTTACCAGACATTCACAAAGTGCACAAAGCAAATAGCACAAAGCACAAAGAAAATAGAAAAGGAGATGAAAACCCAAACGATTAATTAAACGACCGCTTCACCAGCAGCTTCTGGACCAAAGAGGCCATATCCAGCCTTCAGCTTGAGTTTTTATTTCCTGTTATTCAAATATAATTTGTTAGCTTATTTTACCAAAGGCTGAATGAAGTAAAACATGTGAAGGAGACTGAATTACATTGAAAAGTTTGTGGGTTCAATCTCAGCTCCCCTCCCTTGCCTCATATTGTTGTGGCCTTGAGCAAGGCACTTCACCCAAGTTGCTTATGGATCTGGGTATCGGTGTGTGTTAGTGGGGGTGAATGTTATCGTAATGTAAAGCACTTTAAGGGGTCAATATGACTAGAAAGGTTGAGTATAAATTCAGTAATTTAAACTTTGGTTGGATGTTTTATTCACCGTAAATTTCCCTGCATAAAGTTTACTCATCAAATGTTCTGCCTTAGCTCATGTAGCTCAGGTTCTAATGGGGATTTAAAGGAGAAGTCTGGTCAAAATCAGAATTTAAACTGTTTACAGTAATTTTTACATACTGTTTAATAAATGATAAGCTTTTTTAATTAAGAGTAATTTTCATTTGAAGGTCCTTTAGTGGGGGCAGCCATCTTGGTGAAGAACAGTACTGCCTCCTCCCAGTTTGTGAACCAATCTCTGCTCAAAATGGTGATCTGCACCGCCTAATCTGCTTTTAGCAGTTATCATCAGTTATTGCAACCGTAAACTGCAGAAAATATGGTCAGAGCTCCTTCTGAGTTTACTCTCTGCTCCTGTCAGGATGAGCTGCAGCGTTATGAGGCGGAGGGATATTTCAGCGTCACTTAGTTTAGAGACAAAACAATCGACTTCACTTTCAAAAACAAGCCCAAAAAAAAATGCAACCCACAACTCATGAAATTTACAAGCGACTTTAGAAAAAATAAAACCAAAGTGGCGTAAAATAAGTGGGCTTCACAACAGTGAACATTCTTTCTAAGTGTGTCGTATCCGTCCGCCGCTATGGTCGGTAAACAAAAGCTCCCGCAAATTCTACATTATAAAAAAGAAAAACTTACCGAAAAGTCTCGCTCTCATGTCATTTTGAAGACATTCTTCTTCTAAGTGTTGGCTACAGATGACGTGTTTTCTCTCTGGTCAGAAGTTTGATGGCAAATCTCCCTCTAAGTAGGCATTCTAACAAAAGAACCCGGTGGATCAGGAATCAGAAAAGTGAAAAAACTAATGTTTTTTTCACTTTTACCCGATGTATTGGAACATCCAACTGCCATGCATGTTAGCATTGTTGCTTCAACAATAGCTCTCAGAATTTCAATGGTGAAGTCCTCTAGAAATCCTATGATTTTCTTATTGATTAACGCTAAATTCATTAAATCACCAAGAACGTATTAGTTTTAGTTTTGGCTAATAATCCACTGATTTTTCCTTGTTGACCAGACTTCTCCTTTAAATCCCACCTAGACAGCTTTGTGTCTGTTCTTCCTGAAACGTCAGCCACTCCACGCCTTTCTGCCAGAAGCTAACCAGCAGTAACCGGATATTCTCACGTCACTTTGGTCTGAGCATCGTTTTGAATTTGAGGAGAGTTTACAGATAAAGTTATACAATTAAATCTGACATATTTCAACTGTTTGTTTTTCTAAAGCCTTCTGGTCTGAAATGTTTTGCTGGGATTTATGTTTTTTTTTTCTGTGCCATCAGCTTTGTAAATGTTTTGCAGGAACATTTCAATTAAACTCATGTGGATCATTATGTGTGTTGCAGTTTTCTTTTAAATATGTAACAATCCCTAAATAACAGTCCATTTCTTTTCTGTTTTATAATAATAATAATAATAATAAGATAATATGATTTATTTATAGATCCTTTCAAGGACACTCAAGGTCACAGCACAAAAGACAGAAATCACAGAACTAAGAGTCAGAAAATAAAATATTTAAACGTAGGACGTTTGTCCCAGCGTGGTTCCTTTGGTCCATTTGATGTGAGCAGAGATCCTGAAGCTTCTTGTAACTATAAATCTGCCGGATGCTAACATGTTTCATGGCTGTTTGGTGTGAATGAATGAGTAACATGATGTGGAAACCGCTGGAAGTGAAAGGCATTATGGGTAAGGAAGGACCTCCTTCCTGTATCTCTTCAGGGTTTATTTTTACTCCGTCTGACCTTTGAACTCATCATCTTATGCCTTTAGTTTTTATCTTTGATTCTTCAGTTTTTAATTAATCTTCATTTTTAATCATACAGACTAAATGTGTTGCCCAGTTTGTCCTTTTATTTTTGCTTTCATGTCTTCTGGGTTATTAAAGAGCCAGAACAGCTTTTTTCTCCTGATGCCTATCATGATAATAATAAACAGCTGAGAGTTTCTGTTCAGCGTTGTTCGTCTCTGCCATCGTTCAGCTTTAAACTTATTTAACCTCCATTTTAGCTGTTGGACCCAAGATGTCCTCCTCAGATTATTATGCTCACAGAAAGAACTGATGAGCCCCCGGTCACATGATGTTAGAGCCGATGTTAAAGGCCGCTGGTTAGACCTGCTTCTCACTAAAATCTCACTTTTCTACGGTTGCTTTCATTTTATCTCTTAATAATCGAATCATTGATTTACACTTTGGCTGAGCTATTGTTTGGAAATGAAAAAAAAAGATAAATAAACAATAAAAACATAAATGGCAGAACAACCAACGAGGAAACGTAACTAATGTTGCATCAGAGCCGCTCTAAATAAATCACCAGCCTCTGTCGTTACTCATCTTGTTTAAACGCACCTTCACCAATAATAATAATATTCACTGAAACAAAATGTTTATCAAGCTTTAAGCTGATTTTTTTATCTTAGAAATAAAATCTTTAAAGTCAGTTTCTGTCTTATTTTGACAGGCTGGTCAGGAATGATCCCAGTCGGTACACTTTAAAAAATCTTAAAACAAAAAGGGGTCAAAGGGCAGGACTGCAGCTCTAAAGTGTTAATTATTTCTGGCTGAAACAATCAGACCCATCCTGGTCCTCAGCAGCCAGCAGGATCTTTTTTAAAGGAGCTTCACACATCAACAGCTCACAGCCAGGTTAGAGGTGGACCCATGCAGGCATTTCTGTTGATCATACCCAGATTTATAATCCAGGGCAGCTAATTTCCTGTGTCCAACATAAATTAACGTTACAGGACCTGCTGAGTCAGCACCTTTCAGACTCTCACTGTTCCTCAGCTATGAAACCATCATCCTTAACCATAGCACTATGGGCAGCATTTGATTTAAATATGCAAAAATAGAGACCTTAAAAATCTAGAAAACTAAAAACCTGAAAGAGGATCTGAGAAAGATCCAGGATGCTTCAGTTTGACTGTGTTGTTATGATTTGGAGTTCAGTTATGAGACAAAACAAAAACGGTAAAAATGAAATGATTGTACAGTTTTACGCCCACACTGTGTCAGAGACCCGGGCTGCAGGTGAAGGGTTCAGCGTATTCTGGAGAGACGGAGCTGGAGGAGGGAAGCCAGAGAGGAGATGCAACAGTTTGGAGATTTTAACTTTTAGGATTTTTAAGACTCACGTCTGCAGAGATGTATTTATGTTCAAGGGCAATTATTCACTTTAAGTTGTGATCAGTGGGTTTAAGTCCAAGGCACAGGCTACCATTCTCTGTTAGCAAAACTTTGTCATGAATGTTACTTTTACTAGGCCAGAGGCTCACTCCTAGTTGTGGGAGAACAACCCAAAAAAGGTTAAACACATGGAGAAAAAAAAAAGAGAAAAAAAGGGGGAGAGAAGCACATGGAAAGAGAGAGACAGGCTGTGTCTCATTCTGAATACTTCCATCAGTTCACTGCTGATGTGCACTGACAACTTACTGCCGTAGTGCCCACTTTTGATCGTTAGTATTGTTCCAAAAGGAACACTTATTTTAAAACACTTACCGGAAATGACGGAATGACGTGACGAATGCAACACACGTGACCGCAAATTTTTCAGATCGCCAAAAAAATATATATATGCCGCCGTTTTTTTTAAAATAAAAACAACAATCGTTTACATTCACAGCATGTTGAAATTACATCACCTCCGACGTCAACGCAGGATCCTCATACTATTGGCTGAACATGAGGTACGTTCGTGTATTTTACAAACACCTATCGAGTACAATGCCTCGTATTATCACCATTACTTACATTTATATGATTGCGTGTCGCGGCTCCGGCTGTCTCGGCTGAATTGTCCGCCATTATTTTCAAAATGGGAACATCTTCCCAACATTCCTAGCCCCTCCCTTTCCGCTTTGTAGTCAAGATGGCGTCCGTTTAGTGCGCGTAGGGTCCATCGTTACACGCTGCATTTTGTGACCGTTTTTAGGGGGTCATCCGGGTACTTTCAGTGCACTGACTTTTTGTGTTATCTACACTATATACTTAAAACTAAGTGTTCGAAGTGTAGAAGGCGGAATGAGACACAGTCTGTGGCTGTGTCTGTGTGCACACATCCACAGACTGTGTGCACACATCAAAAGCTAAAAACATCAAACACGAACTGAAGAAGACCGATTCATAAACTCTGCCGGCTCCTGAGTCAAGGTTAGCTGGGAACAAAGAGTTTGTGGAGATCGAGGATCGGCTTTGACTCCCTGGAGAGCCAAAACTAAAAACTACACGATTCCCCTTATAACTTGATGCTGAAGTGAAAATGTTCAGCTGCTGTATTAAACACACAGTTCATCACTCCGTCCCCCAGCAGACAACAATAAGGGCCGAACGGAAAGATTTAAAGGCATGAAACGTCCCCTTTAAAGTTATAGTTGGTAATCGTGTTCAGAAGTATTTTTATTGTAACGGGTAAAATCATCCTTCCATCCTGAAAGTAGTCATGTTTGATGTATTCAGAAAGAGGAAGTTAAAAATATTGTTCTCAGCTCGGCTGCTCTTACCGCCGAGTCACAAGAAGCGAACAGCATTCATTATTTTGAGAAGAGGAAGGGATGTAGTAGAAAGAACTAAGACCTGAGTGATTTTGGGGAATTGTTTTTTTTTATGCAAGGAGCGGAAGAGCAAACAGAACGTTTTCCTGAGAGTATAGCATGTGAGTGGGTGCTGCTTCCCCTTTTTTCCTTCTTCTGCATGTGTGACAGACTATCTGGTTTTTTTGTCAGGTTGGGTGTGAACTGCCCCTCTTCCTGGGACATCTCAGGTCTTCACTACGTGTGGAGCCCATCCCCCCGTCCTGCTCTCCTCCGGCTGGTTTCCTGTTTTTTCTGAAGCTGCTTCTTCGCAGCAGTAGATGAGTGCCGGCCGGTTCTAACGGGTTCTAACCCGTCCAGGCTGGAAGTCCTTCCAGCTCGTCAGGAACTCCCACGTCTCCTTGGACAACTCCGGCCTCTGCAGTCTGTCCTCGTGCTTCCAGAGGACTCAGACATTTCTGCTGACTCGGGACAAGAACCGCGGGTTCTGCTGCTGGTTCTGCTGCTGGTTCTGCTGCTGGTTCTGCTGAGCTTCGGTCTGGGATGGTTTGGTTACCACGGTGACTCAGTCTCTACATAATCTGTCATCATTTCACCTGAATTCATATCATCCAAAGCTCCAAAGGGACGAACTCATTTAATTTGATCATTTTTCCTCATGATAAAAAACACGATTTGCTTTTCCTTCTCAGCTTCTGCAGCAAAACTTAAACTGGACACAAAGAGGAAAACATCCTTCCAGAGGGATCAGTATAAAATCCCTGAAATTTGAGGAGTTAAAATGAGTCAGTTTTATTGCAGCCTCAAAAATAAAGAAGTATTCCTGTTCTGAATTATAAAACTTAGAGCAAATACGTCTAAGGATCTGATTTATATTCATAGAAGAAGGAAAAGCTTTTCTTTTTTCCGCTTTTAGAATTGAGGGAAGTACTTTCTAGCTTCCTCCTTTCCTCCTGTGTTCCTTGTCTCAGCCCTCATGGTTGCAGCGTTGTTGTTGTTGTTGTGAAAGCCATCGTGTTTAAAGGGAAACCTTTGGCAGGAGGACTTAGGAAACGTTTAAACAAAGTGGTCAGTGTCTGTTCCAGCGCAGCAACATTCCTCTGTACGTAGATAAACTACTGCTGAGGAGAAAAGAACCAACATTAAGCTGAGACTGAGAATATCTGCTGGTCTGCAGAAGGCGTCAGATTGTTTCTGCTCATTCATCTTTCTCTGCGTCTTGATCCAGGTCCTGTGAAGCAGAAACAAACTGAGACTCGTTCTGAGTTTATCTCTGGATGAAGTCATTAAAGTCTGATGAGGAAAAGCCTTCAATGACAGAAGAGCATCTTTAGATCTCACCGCTTGGTTTTATGCTCCAGTCCACATAATGATCCCCTTACAGGCTGTTAGACTTTCACCCCCAGCAGCCATGAGCACCAGTGCTACCAGCTGGGAGGTAATTACCCATAATGCCTCTGTTCAGGGGGGCAACAGCTTTATTTAATCTATGCTGGATGCCTCAGTAGTTTATTTATCCGGTTATATGTTTTTATACTTAGTGTTTAAAACATTAATCTCTGAAGAGATGGTTGTCTGTCATTGTTCTGGTATTTAGCAAACAGAACTAATTCTGCTGGTCCTAACGGGCCTAAAAGAGGAAATCTTTAGTCAGACGACGAGGAGAAAACAGGTTTGTGTCTTTTTTATGCAGAATATGGAAATATCTGGGTTCACCTGTAACTGGGCCTCTTAATAAATGACCAGAGTTCAGGATTGGCCTCCATGCCAGAACCACTGCTGACCCAAAAAAACATAAAGGCCCGTCCCACATTTACTAAACAAACATCTTGATGATTTCTGAGACTTCAGGGTAAATATTCTCTGGACTGACAGGACCAAAGTGGAAGGTGAGCGTCATGACTGCAGTCAGACATGGTGGAGGGAGAGTCATGGTCTGGGACCGCTTTGCTGCTTCTGGACCAGGACAACTTTCCAGAACTGACTGAGCCATGAATTCTGCTCTGTAGCAGAAAATCCTGAAATAGAACGACCGGCCTTCATTTAGTGATGTTCCCCTCAACTTCAGATGGGTTCTGCAGTAGAACAGTGACCCGAAACCCTGCTTTGGAGCGGCCTAGTCAAAGTCTGGGCTTTCGTTAGACTGGGATGCTGTGGTGTGACCTTAAACAGGTCGTTGTTGCTGAAAGTCTGAAACCAGCAAAGTTCATCAGAACCAGTTATCAGCTGCTGCTGCCAATGGGGGAACTACTAGTTCAGTGATCATCAACTGGCGGCCCGCGGGCCGAATGCGGTCCGCCAAGCCGTTCGATCCGGCCCGCGACTGGATCCCAAAATTGTAGAGAAAATATGTAGGCCTGGTTTACACTATTAAAGCAACTAAAAGCAGCAACAACTGAGTCTCTTCTCAGTAATCACCACCATTTATGACTCTATTTAGGCTACAAAATAAGGACAGACTCGTTACACTGTTTTGTATTTATTGTTTCACACAGTTTTTTTTTTAAAACATAACTTTTCCTCATGCCCTTACTTAACATTTGTTTTTTATTTCAAAGTCTCAACAACATGCTTGGAACTAGCAAACTCCTCAGGACTAAAAAAAGAGGAAAAAACGATCTGGCACAATTTAAAATAGCATGGTAAATAAATAGCCTGGAACCAGAACAAAACAGGTCACAAATATTGTTCGCACAGCAAATAAAACGTTAAGTGGGCTATAGCAAAATCAAGTCACAAGGCTGAAATGGACTACTATAACACTAATTAATCAGCCTTCATGTCGCCTGCCTCGTCCAACTGCAGCATTTTCACCGCGTTTGTGGAGAATTCTCCGCTTGGGGTGATGGTGAATGGGTCACGCACAGATGCAATGACATCCCTGGAAATAAAAAAGTCATCAAATCTAGCAGAGAAGTTGTCTTTTAATTGTGTGATAAATATCTTGTCTGTTACGTTGCCTTCTCCCACCGTCTTCAGTGTGTTGAAGTGCAGCAGCCTCCCTGACAAAGGCTTCAAGTTTTTCCACCAAATCCACCACTGATTCTTTTTTCCTTGCAGCTGTAGATTAAATGGGAGAAAATGTCTGTTAAAAATGCAACGTTGCACATGTGTCCCATGTCTTGCAAGATGCGGAGATGGTCAGCTGCCGCTTTGGACTTATTTTGTTTTAAAAAAATCCACTACTTGGGCACGAAGCGCTCCAGTGCTTTGCCGTCGTTGTGGAGTAACAGGTCATCATGAGAAGCCTGGGATTCCAGCAACTGCGTGCTTGAAGTTCCTCTGATGTGGATAATAATTTTCATTGTTTTTTCCATCACCTCTTTGAGCTCCCCACTTAGCTTTGCGCACAGCACACTTTGATGGATGATACAATGCAGTGCGTTAGTTTTAGGAGCGACAGTCTTTATTCTGCTCAACAGAGCCTTATTTTTTGCAATCATGGCAGGTGCACCATTAGTCACTGTCAGGTTTATTTTATCCATGGACAATCCATGGCTTTTAAAAAAATTCTCCACTTTTCCAAAGATAATATCAGCAGTGGTGTTGTCCTCGAGTGGAAGCAATGCCAGCAGCTCTTCTCGGAAATCTAATAATAATATTTGAACTTTATTGATCTCACAATGGAGAAATTCACTCCTGCATCTTAAGCCATCCCCTTGGGGAGCAGTGGGCTGCCACTGTGCGGCACCTGGGGAGCAATTGGGGGTTAAGGGTCTTGCTCAGGGACCCAGAATGGCAGCTTGTGGGAGTTGAACTCAGAACCTCTGGGACCGAAGCTCTGTGCTCTAAACACTAGGCCACCACTCCCTCTTTGCCATCTGTTACGTCCCTTGGCTTAGTCTAGGAGTTATATGGGACGGACATAAAATGAGGAAGTGGACTGAGGAGGCAAAGTTATCTTTTACATATTTATTTACTTCTAATATTACATTATTTACAATTCAGACGGTTAAAACTTCAGGGAGAGCCCAGGCCAACATAACAAACAAAACAACCCTAATCAGCAAATAAAAAGAAGAACTTAACAATGAAGGTAAAATAGTACAAACCTACAAACTAACCTAAACCTAACAATCACTTAAACAAGAGAAAACTGGGGTTAAACCAAAAGGCAGCTCTCCCCTACCAACCCAGTCTGACCAAGTGTGCATTAAAAACCATGACAAAGGCAAGAGTATGCAAGAGGTGGTACGGCAGGCAAGTGGCCAAGAGGCACTGAGGTGCAGGATCACAGCCGTTAAAGTTGAGGCAGATAGAGATACTCGTTTGACAGATGCAATAACTCTGTCCATTGATTTGTTGGGGGCAAGTTCCTCCAGAACGGTGATCATGCACTCCTTTAAAACCTCACTTCTAGTGAAAGGCAAAGCAGCCTGCAGGGATGAACACATTACTCTCTCTTGATCAGTTAAAGTTCGAGTAATAATGCCACCTGCGTGGGAGTTGGCAGATTTCAGTGCGGCAATTTTTTCACTGCGCAGATTTTATTCTTTTGCAACAGCAACAGTTTCATTGCAAATTAGGCATACTGGTGGGGCATTCCGAAAGGTTGGCATGATAAATGCGTACTTTTCAGTCCAGTCATCATTGAAGGACCGTTTTTCAATATCAACTTTGCGTTTCATAGCCTTTGAGAGTGCCATTTTACCTCTGTTAACAGACTCTTTCCTGTCACTTTCAAGCAAGAAATCCTATATATATATATATATATATATATATATATATATATATATATATAGAGAGAGAGAGAGAAGAGAGGAGAGAGAGAGCAGAGAGAGAAGAGAGCGATAGATAGATAAGATATATAGATAGATAGATAGATCGATAGATAGATGGATGGATGGATGATGGATGGGATGGAGGATGGATGGATGGATGGCTGGATGGATTGGATGGATGATGGATGGATTGGATGATGGATGGATGGATGGATAGATGGATAAGATAGATAGATAGATAGATTATAATAGATAGATAGATAGATAGATAGATAGATAGATAGATAGATAGATAGATAGATAGATAGATAGATAGATAGATAGATAGATAGATGGATAGATAAACTTAATATAAACTGTAGTTGTTTCTCTGATGCATTTTTGTTTAAACATGTTTGCTCTTTATTAGGTGAAGTTATTTACAGTGGATAGAGAAGCCAAAAATTTTACTCAAGTAATAGTAAGAAGTACAGTGCAGTAAAACTACTCGTAGAAGTACATTTTGTTCAAAAAGTTACTCAGTAACTGTGACTGAGTAAATGTAACTAGTTACTGCCCACCTCTGCCAGACAGGATCTCAGATTTATTCTCAGGGTTCAGTTTCATCCAGAGATAATGTGATGTTGGTGCAAACCAAAAATGCCTCAGATTTATGGGAATATTATCAGAACAATTTAAATCCCACGGTGTTGATTGAAGGACTTTATCTCAATCTGAAATATGCAGCCGCAGGTTTTTTCTGATCACGATCAGGTCCAACGTTTCCTGTTTCCTGGCGATGTAGCAGCAGAATAAGACACAGACAACTGTTTTAGGAGCTCCGGGGAACAAACCTCCTCCTGGCTTTGCTCTTATGCAAATTATATGCAAACATGTCTGAGAGGAAGAACTGATCTGGAGAAATATTTGCTGTTGAATGCCTGGAATATAGAAAGTCACGGTGTTCACTGAGTGTCTGCATCAAGACGTTTGCAGAAGTTCTGCACCACGTTTCAACATGAAGCTCTGGTCCTGATCCCTGGTGTTGTTTCACCGTCTGGTTTAATGACAGCTGCAGTTCGATTAGCCTGTAAAACATGAACCTGCAGCCAGATTATAAATTCAGACAGGTTTATGGAGCCAGCAGATCAATATGAGCTCAGATGTGTTGGATCAGCGTTTGGTAGAAATGTAGGTGGAACATTTCTGCTATACTGGTGCCCTGAACATATTCAGCCCAGCTTAGACCTCAGAAACCATAAATTAATAATCACAACGGATGGATTTATTAAAAATATGTGATATTTAGGAACAATTCATCAACACTGGTTAATGTTAGCAGATATTTAACTGTGAAACTGACTGGAAATGTTTAGATGAGTCAGAAACACAACAAACTCTATCAGTAGCATGGATCTATGCTCCATAATTATAAAGTCTTTAATGGTTTCTATCTGGTCAGTAATGACTGCCGTTTATTTATATCTACAGAACGTTGGTCCTGTGGGTCTTTAAAGGGTTCTATAAATAAAGCTGGTTTGGTCTCCATTGTTGATAAATTATTAAATACCTCATTTAAGTACATAAAAGCTGAAATATTCAGCACACCATTATTCATGTTTTAGTCCTCTGCCGCTTCATAACACAAACTGGATGAAACCTTCTGAACCAGATCCAGAACCAACTCCAGCGTCCAGCGGTGCTCTGAGAGCTGACCTCCAGCTGCTGCAGATGTTTGGATTAAACTGTGATGAAGACCCTCTGCATTAAAAACTCAAACCTGAAGCAAAGAGAAACTACTCAGCATGTTTGCACCTTGTGATCAAACAGGAGGGACTGACTCTGGACCTGCAGCCCTGTTCTTAAAACGTTTAATTATTGTGGCAGATTTCAACTTTCACGCTGACAACCCTGAAAACAGAGGTGAAAAAAACTGTGACACATTTAGAAACTTTAGTTTAACTCAACATGTTAAACGGCCAACGCACAAACAGAGACATATTTTAGATTTAATCATCACTAAAGATCTAACGTTTCCAAGGTGAATGTAACTGATGTTGCCCTATCTGATCACTTTTAAATGTTTCCACTGTGATGAACTGGCTTTTTACAAACCATACAGTTTGATGTTGCTTCGTTTACAGCATTTACAGCAGTCAGTGCGTGCAGGAGAGAAGAAAAAGTATTGATCTTTTACACCATTATGAGCAGAAATTAGGATCACATTTTGTTTTTTTTAAAATGCTATTATCTCCCCTCATCAGTCAAATAATAATAAAACAATGCTGGGGTTAATGATGAAACTCATAGTGCTGTGAGTTAATGATGTTTGATTCATACAAAGCTAGCTGTGGGTTTTATGGCTCTTTTCTGATAAAGGACATTCTGTGTCAGGAAACATCTCAGTCTCACTTGATTGTTTCTGACATCTTGTTTTCTACACAGACTCGTATTTATGTCTCAAGCTCCAGATAGAGACTGTGCTGTGGGAAATCACACGTAGTGAAATAAAAGGGAACAGCGATTCCGTAAAGTTCCAGCATTTTATTAAGAACCAGAGCAGAGATAAGATAATCACACCTTTGGCTAGGCTGCAGCCTGCTCCTAGTCTGAATCTGAGACCTCTGCCTCTCACACCTTCCTATTCCAGTAGAATAAGTAGATGAAACACAAACGCCTCATAATCCAAACATTTACAGTCCCACACAGAAAATACACAGATATTGAACTTGAAGGATTGGGGGAGAGTGAAGCCGATAGGATGGCAGACTTTCTCCTCTCTGACTGCAGCAGCTCCCATGTTTTGGGGGAGATAGGTCAGAGGTCATCTTAGAACCCACGCTGCAATGTTTCCATTCACACCATGTGAAGCCGTGCGTTCAGATCTTGGATTTCTGGAGCTGAAATGCCAGTTTAGCTGCTAAGTGGGTGACTCACATCTGGCCCGAACTCTCTGCAGGACTCACAGAAATGTCTCTCATTGTTCTCTGTCCTCATGGATTCAGAGATACCAGGAAGTTCTTTCAGTTTACCACAGACGTTTACAGAAATGACTCAAACTGTTTCTGAACACGTTGGCCTGTTTTACCCCCCAGGAAGACAGAACCTCCTCAGTGCCGGGTCAGGAGTTCACACTCTTCTCTTTCTGCTTTGGTTGACTGCTGGTTCTAGAAGATTTGGACCTTGAATGTGGAAGTTTAGTTTTTCTCTCAGTCTGTCAAAGGGTGCATTTATTTATTTGTAGCTCTGAGCCGACAGAACTGCTCACATTGAGGAACGACCAGAGGGAGAAGGAAGGTAGAGGCGTTTGTTCTCCTCCTCTGGCCCTGAGAGAAGCTGGCTTCATTCAGTAACTTTTTTATTCACCCAGAAAAACATGCATCTGTAGCTATTATATGATCAGATCGTGTTTATTGTGATTTAACTTAGAAAAAACTTAGAGAACAGGAACCTGTGGTTGTGTCTCCGTCCTGAAACGTCCTGAAAAGGCTGCTGCATCTTTCTGATCCCATGGAGTCTCATTTATAAAACAGGTTTCTTCCTCTTTCAGCTTCTGCTGGAGTCTTCTATGACCCTTCCCCCATCAGGGTGACCTGGACATGTTTAGACATGCCTCTGCCTTCAACCTGTCTATGCATCAACATTCTGACACGTTTACTTCATTAGAAATAGTCATGCTCAAAGTCTAATAAAAAAAGAAAAAGAAAGACAATTAATCAACCATATGAGTTTAGTGCTTTTATGTTATCTGTTCCTTTCTAATATCTGTGATGTGCAAATGATTTACTAATTTGTGAACAACGTGGAATATGGACCAGCTCAGCACAGCCTCTGGAAATTCCACCGGTGTCTAAATCAGCGTATTTAGGTTATGTCATCATCTGTGGTCGGGGAATATTTCATGCCTGAAAACACGTTTTCGCCCACCTCTCCAGCGGTGCCGCTTTCAGCTTTACCCACGAGTGTCACCTCAGTATTTAAATATTTACAGCAATCAGTGTGTCTGCCTCACAGCTTCTCATAATTTATCAGTTAATCTGAGGAAGGCGTCACCCTGGTGATCATCGGGGAGAGAAATGTGACGGTAGAAAACTTTGAGGAAGTGTGATTTAAGATTTACATTGTCTTATGAGCATTTTCCTTTATTTGAGAGGACCTGGTGTAAAGTTAGGGCTCAGCAGTGCAGGCGATAATACCACTGCAGGTCTGAATTTAGGTCTGACATGGAGTGAAGAAGAACGTCTCAGAGTCAGAGGAATACCAGCTGCATCACTTTTTCTCCTGATGCCAAAACTAGCGTGCTCATGGCTCAGAGTTTGCATGAGGGACTCTGCTTTCTGGCATCATCACAACCTTTGCTTAGAAAGTTACACACGGCAGTTTCAGGCTTTGTGCGTACCCAACCTTTAATAATGAGGTTCCTGGCCTAAAAAAGTGTGCAACGTTTATATAAAAAAAGTCAGATATACGAAACCGTGAGTAGATGGATCACAGCTCGTTTTTCCTCTAAACGTCCTAATTTCATGAATATTCTGCCTTGCTGCTTGTGTATCGTGGGCCTCCATGTCCCACCCCTAAATATCTGCAAATCAGTCTAAATACTAATAAAGGCCCCCACCACCTGCACTAACCATGGCAGCTGCACTCAGACAATGTCTGTACAGCTCAACTGGGCCGTCGTCCTCCTGTTTTTCACAACAGAAATATTCTAAAGAGAATAATTATCACCACATTGTAGCAGAACCTTGGGTTGAGCAGGATTCTAGCGATATCAGTGCAGTCTTGGAAAATCCACTCTGCTACAGAGAGCCACGGTTTGGGGGACTTTATGGGTCTGAGCAACACAGAGGAGGCTCTGGAGTAACCATGAAATACCCGCCCTGTCAGTCAGCGCCCTCTGAAAAGCTACGGCGGCAAACACCACAGTGGAGTTAGAACCTGAAACGGTCAAACACTGGGGCCAGTTCGCCTAGACCTGCCGATCAGAACCGGCTAATCAGCCTCTAGTCATAAAACAAATGTCCAAACACAAACCAAGAACAAAAGACAAACCCAACAGGGCGCACGGGTGAAAACAGTCCAAAATGTCCAATCATAAGAAAACCTAAACCAAAAACAACCCAGACTGGGCGAACAATAAACAGAAATGTTCCAAGAACCAGAGCTTCAGGACACCATCGACAGAGGAGGACCGTCAGAGGCAGATGACGGAAGAGGAATCCCTCAGAAGGCAACGGGCTAACAGCCTCAGGAGGAACCTGGCTAAATCCTACTGGGGATGCCACACTACTGGATTCAGGAGGCCCCGGCCCACTGGGTTCAGGAAAGCAGACTGGAGGCGGGTCCTCCTGGACCCCCTCTCGTGGCTCTGGTGAGTCAAAAGCCTCAGGCTGAGGTGGAACATCAGCAAAGGCCGGAGGTCTTGGAACATGCACACCCACGCAGACTCGGGCCGTGGCGTGTGCAACATGAACCTCAGAGGCAGCTGACACAGGGAGGGGCATGCAGCCCAGGAACCTCTGTGTCCGATGCTCCGACATGCACCGTCTCTGCTGGGTGGCACAGGGGAAACCCGGCTGGGCGCTGTCAAGGGACCAGGCGGGGAATTGGCAGAGGATGAACGGGATCGTCTCCGTGTCCAACCCCTCAGGCTTTCTGCTCAGCCTGTGAAGCAATTCCACCTGAGCAAAAACCCTCTGCCATATAGCCTGATCTTCCTGTGGTCGGGTCATGGTGGGAAAAAAGAAAAAGAGGAGAGAGAAAAAAAAAACTCTACTGGATTGTCTGGGAAAGGGTCCGGTGAGGCCAGTTCATGAAGCTCAGAGACAGGAGGACCCAGAATTCAACCAGACAACCGAGCTTTGTGAAAATGCAGGATTTAACAAGTAGATCTTGGCAAAACAGTGGTCAAAATGATAATCCGAAAATGATACACAAAAAGGCAGTCCAACAACTTACACAGGGATATGGCAGAAAATGTGGAACTTAAACCCACTGGAAGCTTGACATGAAAAGACACCATGGAACATGACAAGCCAAGAGAAGACGATGAACTGGCAGAGGAGACAGACTTAAAAAGCAGGAGAACAAAGGAGAGAGAGTGAGCCAATTAACCAGAAACAGGTGGAGGCCATCAGGGGGAGAAAACAAGCTGACAGAAAACACGTGGAAAAGGAACCGACACTAAACCAACCCTAGAACATAAATAACCATGAAGAACAAACCTAAGGCAGAAGATAAAACTAAGACTAAACAGAGCGCAGAAGGAAGATCAGTACTAACACAAAGACCGGATAAACTAAAACAAAACACAAGCTAAACAACAAACCAAAACAGAACCCAGAACAGAAACAAAACCTGAGGCAGGACAGAGGAACAACTGATCAAATAATGAACATAAACCAAAAAACACAGATTATGAACCCAGCAGGTTGCATCAAGTCTCTCCAAGCAGCATTCACTCCTCCTGAAAGAGCGTAGAGCCACAGTGGACAGTCGTCTGCATTGTTGATGGCTTTGCAGCAATCCCTCATACTGAGCATGCATGAAGTGACAGTGGAGAGGAAAACTCCCCTTTAACAGGGAGGAGAACCTCCAGCAGAACCAGAACCAGGCTCAGTGTGAACGCTCATCTGCCTCCACCCACTGGGGCTTAGAGAAGACAGAGCAGAGACACAGAAAGCTCAGAAGCTCACATTGACCCAGGAGTACTTTCTATGTTAGAGAAGACAGAGCAGAGACACAGAAAGCACAGAAGCTCACATTGACCCAGGAGTACTTTCTATGTTAGAGAAGACAGAGCAGAGACACAGAAAGCACAGAAGCTCACATTGACCCAGGAGTACTTTCTATGGTAGAGAAGACAGAGCAGAGACACAGAAAGCACAGAAGCTCACATTGACCCAGGAGTACTTTCTATGTTAGAGAAGACAGAGCAGAGACACAGAAAGCACAGAAGCTCACATTGACCCAGGAGTACTTTCTATGGTAGAGAAGACAGAGCAGAGACACAGAAAGCACAGAAGCTCACATTGACCCAGGAGTACTTTCTATGTTAGATGGTGATAGAGGATGATCTGCCTCCCCTGATGATGTCACACATGAATCATCACAACTGAGTTGTTAGAAACTGCTGATCTGACCCGTTGTACTCTCCAGCGAGGTGAAAGTGTACCTTCAGACTGTTCACTTGCATTAATTGCTCCTCAGTTTATCTACATGTAACAAAATCAGAGGAATATCTACAGCTTACATCTGACTGAGGTGGTTTCCAGCATTTTGAGGTGTGTTATGTTGTTGTTTGAGGCTATAAATGTGATTCTATTTCTTTGTACGGCTTTAAACCATAAAAGCTGAAACTCGTGAAAAAACACATTGCAGCGTATCTGGATACATCTTAGGACTTTTGTTGTTGCTGATTGAAAAAGTCTCCACACTTTCACTCAGTAAAAAATAAAAATAAACTAGGTGGTGCAGAGCTGTGCAGGTGCTCTGAGGGATAAAAGCACAACTTTGACTGGATTCTAGAGCAAGATATTAGAATAACAACAACATATTAGTTAAAGTTCTGTGAACTAAGATGTGTTACAAAATAGTAAACATAAATATACAATGAATTCAAATCTAGGGGAAACTATAACACAGCACCATGGATGTGTTATTCAATCATTTAGTACAATCAGAGTTTCACTCTCAGGACTCCTTCATTATGGGAGATAGAGAGATATTAAAACCAAAATATGTAAATTAGAAACCTAGACATCCAAACATATTTTGTTTTTATGTAATTACACTGTTAAAAACAAAGTGGGTCCAATAGAACCTTTTAGTGTGCTGTAACAACGGCCCTAGCTTTAAATAAAGCAGTCTGCATGTTCTGCACAGTGGAGGTGAAGACGGCCGTTCAGAAAAGCACAGCTGGGTCCACTTTAACATGAAAACATCAAAACTATAAAACTGACATTAATATTTGACATGATGTGACCTCAGTGTTACCAGCAAACATAAAGCGAACATGAACTTTAGGTTAAAGCTCTTCTTTTAGTGTTTGCTCCTGTTTTATTAGTGCATAGACACATTTCTTCCTCCCTATTTTGGTATTTTGTTGTTTCTGACTCTTATTTTCCATGCAGCTCATTCTCTTCTCTTCCTTCACCTGAATCCTTCCACATTATCAACCAATCGCTTCCTTTTCCTCTTTCATCTTTTCATTGGTGAATGTTACAAACTTTAAGCAGACTGTTTTCTGTTGGTCATGTCCTGAAAACGGTCAGTGACCTCCCTGTAACTGATTGGCACGTCAGTTACAGGGAGAAGAAGGTCTGACGCTGATCTGAAGCAGTCGCCTGAAGGGTGTGACAGGTTTCAATTAGTGCAGTCGTGTTGGGAAACGGCGATCAGAGATTTGTTTTCTGTGATGACAGACTGGACACACTGGATGAGGAAAAGTCCAAAAGTGAGCCGTGAAAACCTTCAGCTGTCTGCACATGCTTGGCCTACAACGTTGTAAAGCTGCAGAGTGTTCAGGTGTAATTTGGAGGAAACCCCCCCCCCACACACACACACACACACATAAACCAGTCCCTAAGGAAGAAAGGAAAAGCGTCAGGAGGACACAAAAACAAGTGAAACAACTGTAAATATAACTGTAAGGCTCTGTCCGTCCACCTCGCTCTGACACCCCGGTGATGGATCTGTCGAACTTCTGGATGGTTCTGGTCGTTCTCCGTGAGTTTTAGTGGATCTTTCTCGTTCTTAGTACAGTCACTGTTTAGGATTCCATAAGGTTCTGGATATTCGGCCACGGATCTCGAACATTGCCGGTTTTGAGTGTTTCTCCAGGTGTGAGCCCCGGCTGCATCCAGAAGAGCTTCCAGTGTAAACTCTCTGTGTGTGAGAAAGGAGTCGCTGTGGCGACGCCTGGACAAAGGAGCCACAGAAAGGACTGCACTCTCAGAAAGGGACGCGGAGTTTAGGGTTTTGCACAAATAGAGGTTTTTAATAGAAGATATATGCGAGGCGGGAGGAGACTGACTGTGATGGTGTTTCATTTATCTGATAAAGACGCCTCCAGTGTCTGGGTGGATGTTTTATTATAGAAACTCTTCAGGTTGATGTTAGGTTGCAGCTCAGCAGCTTTTATGACCTTCCAAAATGGCTGTGCAACAGAAAAATAAATCAATCATCACTGACGCTTTGGATAAATAATTAAAACCCTTCAGGATCTGCAAACATTTAAAAACTGAACATCATCTTGTTCAATAAGTGCTTTTAATCTGGTGTCAAAATGTGTTTTTTTTTTTTTT
This sequence comes from Fundulus heteroclitus, assembly GCF_011125445.2. Taxonomy (NCBI): domain Eukaryota; kingdom Metazoa; phylum Chordata; class Actinopteri; order Cyprinodontiformes; family Fundulidae; genus Fundulus; species Fundulus heteroclitus. The sequence goes on along the minus strand of NC_046365.1, from coordinate 42,287,685 downwards.
TTACCTGGATGAACTTTTATGTATTTTATGATTGACATGTTTGGACTTTTGGGTTTTATTTAGATCTCTTTAAATTAACTTTTAACATGTCATTTATCCTGATGTTTTCTTTGCTTCGTGGCACAAGAACTGGAGATGGAAATTAGCTGAAAGGCTAGAATCTTGACACATTCATGTTTTTCTGCACACTGTCCTTGATCAAATTAATAAAACAGATAAATTAAGCTGCAGAGCTATTTTATTTAAATTAAAAGATGTCCAGTGGTCAGATCAAAAGAACACTAAACGGGTCTTAAACATTAAACCTGTCACAATTCGGTTCTGGTAGATGTTGTTATTTTGGTTTTGTTGGCTTTCCTGCCTTAGGGTTTATTTCTGTTTCTTGTTTTGTATTGTGTTGGATTCATGTTTAGCCTGTTTACTGTTTTAGTTATCTGGTTTCCTTTATTAGTTTTTATTATAGCTTGTGTTCTGTTCAGTCTTAGCTTTGTTTTCTATCTTGGGTTTGGTCTTTATGGTTATTTTGGCTCTGTAGTTGTCCATCTTAGTTTCTGGCCCATCAGCCTCTCAGTCACTACTCTGTCACTTCCCTTCCCCTGATTAGCTCCACCCATTCCAGTAATTAGTTTCACTCCATTCACCTGATCACTCCCTTACTTATACCTGCCTCTGCCCCCTGCAATCTGCCACATCATTGTTTGTTTCTGCCATGTCCATGGGTGAGTTTTGGCAGCATTCCCTGTACTGTGTTTTTCCTCCCTTATCAAATTGCCTGCTTTTTTGCCTTGGACTGTTTTTTACCACAAGCTTTGTTTTTGTCCTGCCCTTCATTTTTGCCTGCCTGTCTTGGTTTCTGCTCACATCTGTTTTTGGAAAAATAAACCTTCTTTAACCTAACCTCTGCTTGTCTGGTTGAATACTGGGTCCCTCTGTCTCTAGTTCCTGACAAAACCCACATTTCTGTATGAAAAATATGTGTTTATTGATCTAATGTAGTCTGACCTTAAATGTATTTTTTTATTCACTGTGAGAAAATAGCATCATAATTAACAGAAATGCACACGTGAAAACATCAGCCTGTGTATTAATAATGTATATAATATCTTTCATTCAGTGAAGTAGTTACTGACATAATACATTCTAAAGCTTTTCTGTGTTTATATGTAACACGGAAGTATCGTAGCTCACATGCTGTCAGAAATTGATCAGTCTGAGCTCAGTAAACATAATTCAGTCACTCTGAGCAGAAACCCAACAGCTCCTGTCGTCTAGAAGTTTCTCTGGGGAAATCTGACACCACTCACATTAAATCACCTTTTGATCAGGATTCTTATTAGTTCAATGCCTGATTTGTCCTCTATAATAACTTGTTAACTTAGACAAGTTAAATACAGAGAAGACGTTTCTTGTGTGTTGCAATAAGTTAAGTTACAAATTATTGTAGCCGAATATATAATGACCAAACAGGAGAACAGAGCAGTCTCATTTTCACTAATCTGACCAAGAGTTGCTCATCATCATTAATCAGCACAGTATGACTATAAAACAGTAAAAGTCTCTCATCCAGCCGAGCTTTTAGACAAACAGATGCGTTTTAAAGTCAGTGGTTTTAAGAAAACCTGCCTTTAATAAAGAGTTAAACGTCTTCAGTCTGCAGATGAATCAGGAGGCACCAGCGTAATGCTCTAAGCACGAAACCACTGCTGCTGTTTTATTTCCGCCTGGCGTGAGAGAGAGAGTGTGCAAGAACACAAATAACACAAGGGGGAGGGGACAAGAGATCATCAGAGCCAAAACCTGCGCATTCAGCCAGAGGAGCGCAGCGTGTTGGTCGCCGTCAGGGTGTGAATGTGTCCAGACTTCACTGCAGCGTGAAGCGCTTTGGAGCTGTCAGACTAGTTAAAACGCGAACTAAATACATTTAGTCCCGCAGCGCGCTGGCAGCAGGAACTGACCGGGTCCATTCATGGCATCTTGGAGCTTTTTTCTGGCTGCGGTTCTGTGTAAGTAGAGCTTCTCCTTTGAAAGAAAATTTAATGATTCCTGAAACTTTCTGATCAAAGTCTTAGTAAAATTTATATTAAAAAAAAACTCATATACCCCTGCTATCTATTAACATGACGTTTAACAAATGCATTTAAATATACTTCCGTTCTGAGTCCAAACTGATGCATTCTGGTTCTGGTTCCGCGGGTTCTGGGTCAGGTTAGCGTTCATTCATTCATTCATTCATTCATTCATTCATTCATTCCGGTCTGTAGCCGCTTATAGCGGCCAGTGGGGAAGCAGGCAGACCCTCAGCTTACCGGACCGGACCGGAGGACGGATTCGGTCGGTGACATAAACAATGAAATCTAACAGGACAGTAAGAGTTGTTGAGACAGAAAGTGGTCGGACGCGTCCCCGCGGAGCAGCAACAGGAGGACCGTGCGTAATAACAGTTAGATTTCAGCAAAGGTGTGTCTGCTTTACCTTTTTCCTCCTCCTGAAAGTGTCCGTCCTCATATATTTACGATCTGTACTAGAGCTATAAAGATAAACTAATAACATGATGTTAACCTTTTTGAATTAAATATATTCCTGTTCTGAGTCCAAACTGGTGCGTTCCGACTGTTCTGGTTCTGCTGGTTCTGCTGGTTCTGGGTCAGGTTTGCGTGACTTTAAATAGATTAAAGGCAGACTGATGTTTTAAGTCTTAATTGCTGTTATTTAGGAGGATTATCTGCTTACAGTGAGTTAGAACACATTTATAATCAGAGCATTAAAACAAGATTTTATTACAGAATGTGGGCTTGATGAGAAGCGTGTTTAAAGTTTGTTATTTTCTAAAGTTTTATTAAATCTGACAAATGAGCAGAGTGGTCGATGGGTCGAAACCAACCTCTTCCACATCCTGTTTTGGGGGAGTCGTGGTGGTTAGAGCCTTGCGCCTGGGTTCCGGAGGTTCTGGGTTCAACTCCCACATACTGCCACCCTGGGTTCCTGTGCAAGACCCTTAACCCCAGATTGCCTCCTGGACGGTGCACAGTGGCAGCCAGCTGCTCCACTAGGGTTAAAAGCAGAGAACAAGTTTGGTTGTAATGTATGTTGCAATGACAGTAAGGATGATATTATTATTAGATTATTCACAGCTGCGGAAATAATTTTATAGTTGTGGGATATTTTCAAGACAGTGTTATAATTTTTAACAACAAACTGTGTAATATTATGATATTTATGATATTTACATCTCATTGTGGTTACTTGAAGTGAATCGCTGGGAGTGTCGGCTGCATGGCAGCTTTTCCAGTTTTATCACAGTAGTTTTGATGCTGTTGTGAAGTAAAAAAAAAGAAAATCTTGTTTTTCACGTTCTTCAGAAACTTTGGTAGAATTTAGATTGAGTTTATTATCATTAACATGGAAGCAGTTTGGTTCTCAGTCCCCCAGGGCGTGAGCCTCAGCTTTCTGGATGCCAGTCAAACTTTATCACCTGATTTTTCTTAGCAGAACAGGGCGTCGCCGCAGCCTTAGAACATCCACCTGGGTGTTAGAGTTCGGAGTCTTCCTGTTCAGACCACAGTAGGAAGTAGGAGACATGTTTTAGCTTAAGGAAAAACTCAGTCTTTTCTTTAAATGGCAAGAAATATAAAGACTGACTAAAAACATGCCTTAACAGTCCAGCTCTAAATAACAAGCTGTGAACTGAGTCCTCTGAGGGGATGGACTCATTGCCCAGGAGCCATTTTATGAGCTGAGAAAAAAAACCTGAGCCCAGAATCTGATGGAGATTTCCGTTTACATTTGTCTGTAGCTTTGTTAGTTTTGAGGCTTTGTGCTCTAACCACGAAGCTCACTGTCCCACTGTGCGCTGCTGTTTTATTTCTGTCTGACGTGAGAGAGAGAGGCAGTTTTGGTAGAAAGAAAAAGAATGTGTTCAAGAACATAAAAGGAGGGGGGGGGGGGGGCAAGAGATCATCAGAGGTGATGCCATAAAAACCTGGACTTTTAACCTCAGTTTCCCTCTTAGATCAGACCCTCTGTCCCATTCTGCAAACAGTTTCATTAAGTTATTAGATAGTAATTTAGTTCTAATAGTTTACATTCTGTCAGTTTGAGCTCAGTAAACATAGTTTAGTCACTCTGGGCAGAAACCCAACAGCTCCTGTCATCTAAAGCTTTTTCTGTGGAAATCTGACTGAGGCGCTCACATTAAATCACCTTTTGATCCGGATGTGTTCTTAGTAGTTAATTAGTAAATGCAGAGAAGATATTTCATTGCAATGACTAATAAAGATGATTATTGTCAAATGTATAAATATCACATTAGAAAATTACTTTCTGTTTAAATCTGATTTCTTACATTTTCATAAGAATCTTTTAATTTATTTATTTTCAGTATTTTTTTAATCAGCATTTGGTTTCCGTTGCGAAAGAGACCATACAGCAAATGTAGTCATTAAGGATTAGCAGATATCGGCACATTTGTAGAAGTGTTGTGCAATTATACACTGTTTAGAGTCATTTAATGTTTAATAAATAAGTCTCTGCCTGTTAAGTATTGTCTGGTGATAATCAGCTGTTAAGCTGATATCAGGACAATGGTTGAAAGGGATGATACGAGCACTGGCGATCATTTAACAGCAAAACCTGCACACACATAGAATAAAGGAGTGACAACTTCTTTTCAAGTTCAAGAATTTATTAAACAGAAATAAAATGAACATCCAGAGAACATCACTATATAATGCTGTTTATCTGAATTAACACTTTATTGCAGTCAATAAATCCTCTACTAGGCTAGTGAAACTTAACTAAACTACTAAGCAAAATGAAGATAAAAAGAAGCTAAGCTAAGGAATTGTTTACATGCAAAAAGACAAAAGACAACATAAAAAGTGGTTGATCATAATCAGAATAATTCAGTGAATCCTGGGTCACTGCAGATCTGACTCAAAGAAAATGGAATGGAGCTAAATTAGCTTAACTAATTTAGAACATTTGGCATGTTTTCAATCCATTCACAATGCAAATCCTGAATTACACAAAACATTATTTGAGAAAATAAAATTTTTAAGAATGATTTGCTCAGTAAAATCATTTCCTTTCGGAGCGCTTGATTTTAACTCCTAAAGTTAAACAAAACACCTTTAAATTTATATCCATATTAATGCAGTAATGAGGCTCTTAGCACTATTGAATGATGGCGGAGTGAAAAGAACAAGCTTTTACACCCTGTGTGTAAAAAGGAGCGCTACCACAGGTCATTCATCCCTGCTGCTATCAGACTTTACAATGCCGCACTATAACTGTAATAACTTATGTGCAATAACAAATGTGCATTTCTATTTAATAACCTGTACAATAATCCTGTTAAATAAGCGACTCCAGCTGTTATAGTTATCTCACTACCTCACTGTTGTTCTTTACATGGTACCACTTTAATGTACAACGTTAAATCCATATGCATATAAGTCACCTTGAATGTACATAGTCATCCTAAATCTCTGCTTTATTTCTTTTGTATTATTTATTGTTATTTTTTGATCTACCGTATATATGTGGACACACTGTATATACCTCATGCACCTTTTCCTATTTTTGGCACCTTCTTCTGATTATTGAGCCGATGTGACAGGTGAATTTCTCCACTGTGAGATCAATAAAGCCTATCTTATCTTATGTTATGCTTTAAAACAATCCCCTTTTGAATGTCCGGAACCAGAAGTTATCAGAAGCTAATAGCATTTTGGCTAGCATACTTTCGGCACTAACTTTAAAGACTTCAGGTTTATTTTTAGCCATAATGAGAGGCCGGATAACATAAACATTAATATCAATGTATGAAACCTCTATGGAGATAACGCGTGTTATAACCATAAAAACACTCTCAAATCACATCAGCAATGACATGGTATCACAATGCTATCATGAGGTACGACCGTTAGCTCTTTGTGTTTAAAACACCATGTAACCACATTACTGGCAGCTGCTTCGCGGGGCCTGACCCCCCTGGCCCCAGGGGTTATCATCTCTCTTTCCAGGTGATGAAGCAGCCGGAATACGTTTTTATCATTCTTTCCCTTTTATCTCTTCTTTCTTTCTTTCACCTCTTCTCTTTCTTAATTTTTTTTTTATAAAGAAGGGAAAACGTTGGTTCTTAGCCCGCTGCCGAAAGGGGTAGCAGCAGCAGACATGCGGCTAGCCGGAACATGATTGAGGGGAGGCCTGGTCCGAGGCTCCATGCAGTCTCTATTTCAGCTCCTTCTTTCTCTCAGTGTAAGGAGTGGGTTGTAGTGGCCAAGCCAATACTTTAAGCCACTGAGGTGCTGCACCGGGTAATAGAATTGACGAGCTGTCCATTTATTTTGTCCATTTATTTTCTTCTTTGCATGTCAAATGTCCATCACAACACGAACGCATCTCCAAGCAACATAGAAAGCAGACTTGCTTGTATTTAGCCTTTTTTTCAGTTTTCCCCTTCCGGGTGGAACACCTACCTAACAAAGAAAGGTTCCTACCTTAAATAGACATGACCGCTGATTACCCAACTGATTCATTTGCGCTCCTACATGGGTAAAGGAGGCCGATCCGCGCTGTCTCAAGTCACTTTTCCTGTATCAGCTGAGGAGAAATAAACAAAGCTGCTTTTGGCAGGGAGGGATTCTTTCCTCCTGCGCCTGACGATAAAGTTAAGACAGCAAACTTAACTCTGATTTGCCCGGTCATGTCCTCCGGGTGAAGATGGATTTCTCCCCTGTGGTGGTATGTGGGTCTTTTCTGGCCTCGTGAGGCCCCATGGTGGCCCAGCCATCTCCTCTCCTCCAGATGTCCCAGGCAGAGGAAGAATGAACAGACTGGATCTCATGTAGCTCGCTAGCTCCCCTCTCCTCAGGAGCCCCAAGGAGGAAGAAGAAGCAGACTGAGAGTTTGGTTAGAAATGCTCTGACCTTTTCTTCTGTGGGGAGTGGTTTGGGCTCATGTAGCAGCATCCCTGTTGTGAGGCTGTCTTTGATTTGGGGGTGAAATGCCTTTTGGTCCCTCCCCCATGGTACATGTCAGAATTCAATCTGACTTCATTCATCATTGGCTTTAATATAGTAATATATTAGTAATATCATCTTTATTGACATTGAATAATACATTGAAACATACATTGGTCTTGCTCAGAGTGCAGGCGCTTGGGATCGAACCGGGTACTTGCATCCTTCTCTGAGTGCAAACGCACTGCTCTAACCACTAGGCCAGCACTCCCCCTAATATCCTGGCACAACAGAAGTAACAGACACACAGTTCTGTAGGCATACATACTGTGGTCTGCCCGTCAGGTAATCAACAATCCAGGACACGATGGGGGCCTCCACCTGCATCGCCGTCATCTTCTCACCCAGTAGAGCCAGACGGATGGTGCTGAAGGCACTGGAGAAATCAAAGAACATGATTCTCACATTGCTCACCGGCTTGTCCAGATGAGTGTAGACTCTGTTCAGCAGGAAGATGATGCTGTCCTCAACTCCCAGACGGGGCTGGTAGGCGAACTGTAGTGGATCAGTGAAGGGCCTGACCATGGGCCTTAGCTGCTCTAGGACTAGAGTCTCAAAGGTCTTTATGACGTGGGACGTCAGAGCCACCGGTCTGTAGTCCTGAGGGCCGTTGGGACGCAGCATCTTTGGCACAGGAACAGGACGTCTTCCACAGCACGGGGACTCTCTGGAGGTGCAGGCTCAGGCTAAAGACTAGGCTAAGTACTCCACACAGCTGGTAGGAACAAGCTTTGAGCACCCTGGGGAAAACACCGTCTGGGCCTGCAGCTTTGCTGGAGTGGAGTCTGGTTAGCTGTCTTCTCACCAGGTCAGGAGTGAAGGACACTGTAATGGCAGCAGCAGGGGGAGGGGTGAGGACCTTTGATCGTGAGGCACGTGAGCAGGGTGGAGGGGTGGAGTCGGTGGATGTGGATTGGTGTGGTGAAGAGCGGACAGGGGGTCTGTAAGGAGGAGGAGGAGGAGTGCGGGGTGGATCTGGCCTTGTAGGCAAATCAGCAGCGGGGTGATGTTTCATGTATTTATCCTCTAATAAAGATTGAGCATAAAGTTAAATGTTTGCAGTGAGGAGAAATGAGCGCATCGGTCCTCCATCTAGTTTTCTAACAGAAAATCTAGAATATCTACAAACATTTGACTGAAATCTGGGGGAAACAGAGAAATGATCATCAGCAGCAAATAAGCTGAAGAGACCCTGATGAACATGATTCAATTAGAAGCTGATGATGATTTAAATATAATGAGAAAACGAAGCGTTTACTTTGTAACTCTGTTTGTCTTTCAGTCACTGTAGTGGCAGCAGAAAATCTGACAAGGAAGGCTGGTGAAGATGTCACCTTCAGGCTGGGATACAGAAAGCTGAAACCGGGAGATCATCTGGTCTGGTCTGGTCCAAATGATACAGTTCTCTTGACCATTGAGATTGGAGAAGATATTGGACCAGACCAGTTGAGAAGACTACAGGTGAATCTCACAACCGGATCCTTGACCATTAACAGTTTCCTGGCTAAGGACATTGGGGTCTATAATGGGAAGATCTTCATCATCAACAGTACGACTCAGAAGTTCAACCTCGTCGTTGAGGGTAAGTGGCTCAGTTGGATCAGGAAAAGCATTACATGCAGAAATCCTCCCGTTTAGCCTAATTATGTAACCGGGGGTCATAACGGTGTGTTGTTTTAGCCATTCCTCCACCTGCTGTGTGGGAAGTGAGGCTCTGCAGTCATTTTGTCCCTACAGTTAAAGCCAGAGTGCGCAACTTTTCCGGAAATGCTAGTAAGAAATGTCCAATGCTGCTGGTGAAGATTCTCAGTCTTACAGGTCATGGTCATTCCAAAAAAAGTAAAAAACAAAGCAACTGGACTTGTTTCACGTAGTTGAAGATGTTTCGCTTCCTCTCCAGGAAACTTTCTCAATTCAAAAAGTTTGGAGTAATGATGAGTACCAAGCTTATAATAATGACTGAAATCTCAACAGAATTAAACAATGGTTTGACAATAATGAATTATCAATGAACATTTCTAAAACTAAAATGATCATTTTTGGCAAACGACCGAAAGACATTCAAGTAAATGTTCAAATAAACAATATTAATATTGAGAGAGTTAATGAACATGCATTTCTGGGTGTGATTTTAAGTCATGATGTAAGTTGGAAACCCCAAATAGCAAATGTTCATTCAAAAATGGCAAGAAGTATATCAATACTTTATAGAGTAAGACACCTGCTTGATTATAGAGCACGACATATCCTCTACGATTCATTAGTTCTTCCATACATTAGTTATTGCTTAGAGGTTTGGGGTAATATGTACAAAAGTTATCTAGATTCACTTATCAAACTTCATAAAAAAGCCTTACGAATCATTCAGAATGTTGGATTCAGAGATCATACTAATGCACTTTTCTTAAAATCTCACATAATGAAAATGGAAGACTTAATCAAATCTAAAACTCTTGCTGTAGTGTACAACGCAAGTCGTGATCTACTTCCTGGCAGTATACAAAAAAATGTTCAACAGTAGAGAAGAGAATTATAATTTGAGAGGAGAATTTGTGTTGAGAAGATGTGGAGTTCACACCACACTTAAAAGTCTGGAAAATAAAAGGCTTTATACTACTGCCTAACAAAGGCCTTGTAATGGCTTAGATAACATGCAAATTCAACAGAAACAGGTCCACCCCTTAGAAACCACCACCAGTTTTGGTTCAATCTTCTAGCTCAATAGCTTTAACGACCACCCATTACTAAGGAAAACAAGTCCAGTTTGTTTTTTACTTTTTTTGAAATGCCCAAGTCCCTTTTGAATGACAGCATAAGACCATCTTACCTGCTCTTCCGCTCCTCAGGGGGATCTCGTGAAAAAATCTCCCAAATCCTCTCTGGTCTTATTTCTTTCCTCTTCTTATAAACATGACTGCAGTTCGTTTCTTGTGACTCTCAGCCATGCTCAAAGTCTACAGTGAGAGCATCGGAGTTAGCTACAATGAACGGCTAACAGCTAAGCTAACTGCTAAGCTAGCAGTTAAGCTAACCGGATACATAAACACAAGAGGTGCGCAGCCAGCAAGCAGAAACTATCAAGGAACAAGCACACACTGGCGTTATGTGAGCGCGTCAGAATGATGTCATGAGGGACAACCAGTAGATGAGGAGTTTCCCCCAGAACCTGAGGGACTAAGGGAGGTGAGAGTAGGGACAAAACTCTGACCAATCCCTGCTATTCAGACCGAACGGCAGGGATTTGTCAGAGTTTCTACAGGCCAGAAGCTTCCACAGAGGTCTCATTTTTTATCACCTTTTTCTGAATAAATAATCTATTGACTACTGTCAGGATGGAAGGACCATTTCAACCAGTGCAACAAAAAAAATTTCTGCACATAACAATCAGCTAGAGCTTTAAGACAGTCAACAGCTTAAATCAGAGGCAACCAGACTTTCGCTCGTTTTTTCTGAAAACTCATCAACACGTGTCCAGCTGAAGTGCGAGTTGCCAGAACTGACAAATACTCCTGGAAAGTTGTTGAAACATTTTCAGACAAACTGATTGAAAATCCGATTGCCTCAGATTTAAGTCTGTTTGCTGTAGCGATGACCCGGATAACTGAGCATTTGCCCAGGTTTATAGCATTAAGCTGTAAACCTTAGAATCTTTTTATTTTATTCCTTTTTCTAATCAGCATTTGGTTTTCGTTGAGAAAGAAAAACATACTGCAAATGTAGTCATTTAGGATTAGCAGATATCGGCACATTTGTAGAAGTAACAGCGTGAACAGCCAGCAGAACAGGTTCTACAGAACCTGAGAGTTATACTGAACCTCCTCCATGATCCCACAGCATAAAAATGTCCTAATGTTTGTTTTTATTTAGTTTTACATAAAGCCTGAAACAGACAGACTGGTTCTGGTGATGGAGAAGGTCCAGTTTGTTGTGTCCAGCTCTGTCAGTATAAACTGTTTATGTCAGCGATTTTATATTTTCTCCAATGTTATTTTTGTAATTTGAAATGATTAAATTGTGATCTTCTGATAAAATGTGATGGTCATTCCTTTTCACTAATTTCATCTATATTGGTCTGTTTTATCTTTTAGTAATATCCATGTATTTATCCTCAAGTAAAGATTGATCATAAAGTTAAATCTTTGCAGTGAGGAGAAATGAGCGCATCAGTTCTCCATCTCACAGATTTTCTTCTAAGAGAAATTTTGAATATCTACACAAATCTGACTGAAATCTGGTGGAAACAGAGAAATGATCATCAACAGCAAATACGATGAAGAGACCCTGATGAACATGATTCAATTAGAAGCTGATGATGATTTAATTATAATGAGAAAACGGAGCGTTTACTTTGTAACTCTGTTTGTCTTTCAGTCACGATAGTGGCAGCAGAAAATCTGACAAGGAAGGCTGGTGAAGATGTCACCTTCAGGCTGGAATACAGAGATCTGAAACCTGGCGATCATCTGGTCTGGTCTGGTCCAAATGATGATCTCTTGACCATTGAGATTGGAGAAGATATTGGACCAGACCAGTTGAGAAGACTACAGGTGAATCTCACAACCGGATCCTTGACCATTAAAGGTCTCCTGCCTAATGACACTGGGGTCTATAATGGGAAGATCTTCAATGGCAATGGGACGGATCAGCACTTCCACCTCACTGTTGAGGGTAAGTGGCTCAGTTGGATCAGGACAACCATTACATGCATTACTATTTAATAATAATTGAACTTTATTGATCTCACAGTGGAGAAATTCACTTCTGCATCTTAACCCATCTCCTTGGGGAGCAGTGGGCAGCCACTGTGCAGCGCCCGGGGAGCAATCAGGGGTTAAGTGTCTAGCTCAGGGAGCCAGAGTGCAGGCAGTGGGGATCAAACCGGGTACTTTCAACCTTCTCTGAGTGCAAGCGCGCTGCTCTAACCACTAGGCCAGCACTTTCCCCGAATTAGTCTAGCCTAATTATGTAACCGGGAGGTCATAACGGTGTATTGTTTTAGCCATTCCTCCACCTGCTGTGTGGGAAGTGAGGCTCTGCAGTCATTTTGTCCCTACAGTTAAAGCCAGAGTGCGCGCCTTTTCCAGAAATGCAAGTAAGAAATGCCCAAGTCCCTTTTGAAGACCGTCTCACCTTGGTCTTCCGCTCTTCAGGGGGATCGCGTGAAAGAATCTCCCAAATCCACTCTGGTCTTGTTTCTTTCTACTGAGGCCTTCCTCTTATTCTCATAAACATGATTGTGGTTCGCTTTTTGTGACTCTCAGCCATGTTCAAAGTCTACGATAAGAGCAGCGGAACTACAATTAACGGCTAACCGCTAGGCTGACCGCTAACCTAGCTGCTAAACTAACCGGATACATAAACACTGGGCTCTCAACTCTCACGTATTGACCATGTGACACACGCATTTCATAGTAATATAGTAATAATAATATCATCTTTATTGTCATTGAAACATACATTACAACGAAATTTGTTCTCTGCTTTTAACCCATCACCCTTGGGGAGAAATGTCTCTAGGTGCTCAGCTAGCGAATCACACATTTTACCATCCGTTCTTTGCTTTGTACCAATGGCAGAAACTCTGGGAATTATAGGAATTTGGCAAAAGAAATGTAGGCGACAGTACGCTCGACTGTGAAGGTAAAACGTCTGCAGAGAGTCAGTATGGAGTCCACCAAGCTCTCAGTATGTGGACAGTACACCTGAATATGTGGGAGCCTTTATGCCCGGAGGACGCGGTAGCAACAGTAAACATAGAAAGTTAATTCAATATAAAAGTTACGTTTAATTTGGCCTTATGTTAGAAACAGGCAGTGTAGTCCAGCTACTCTGTCCTCCTGACAGACGGATAGAGAGCTGTGGACGTGAAGGGAAGGAGTGATATTACACAGCTGGGGCGAATATTTAGTGTGCCTTACGTTCCGAAAAATTTCGGTAGTCGTCCTTTAACTTTCCTGTCCTGGTCCAGCCTGTCAGTCCAGGTGGACGTCCATGTCCTGGTAGATCTGCAGGAGGTCCATCCTCTCTCCAGGTCTAGGTGATGGATGGATCAGAGCTCTGGGAGATTGTTATAGTACTTGACCCTGCTGTAAACTGGACCAGAACGTTTTCCCTGACCTGCAGGGTTCCTGTTCTCAATGCCGGTTGATCTCTAATGTTCTCCCAGTAGAACCTTCTAGGTCTTTGGACATCAGCTTCATTTAGAGACACATTTAGGAAGTAGTTGAAAGCAGCTAGTTGGTTTATCATAGTAAAAGGGTCTGAAAACAAGAGCACACCACACTTTTCAGATCATTTTCATTTCACTTGACAGCTACGTTCAGTCAGTTTGTCCAATAAAAGTTTGTGTTATACTGAGGCAATATGTGAAAAGGGTGTGTGAAAACTTTCAAAAGCCACAGAAACAAGATGAATTACTCTGGATTTATTCACAGCAATGTTTCTCATCGGATCTTTAAGTGTTTCTGCGTCTCAATCACAGAGAAAATCCTTCCAGCAACACTTTTCTCTTTAATTCCTTTAACATAACTCAGCTTCTCACCAGGAAGGAGAACTAAGCAGCTTCACATGATCCTTAGAGCTCACATTAAAGCTTTTCCAGACTTTTTGTTAATGTATCCTAAATATAAAACCCAGGTTTAAACTGCTGTCTGTCTCCTGATTTCTTCACAGAGCCTGATCCCATCCCACCAAACGCTGAGTCTCATACCTGGACAATTGTTGCTGTTGCTGCTGTTGTTGGTTTTGCTATCGTTGTTTCTGCTGTCTTGGTTCACCGTTACCTCATTCCGTTTATAAAAAAGAGGAAGACAGGTCAGTATTTTTGTCATTCTGTTATCATTTTTATTTTGCTGCATTTAAACAAATATAACAGGTCCAGTTTAACTGTGTTTTACTAAAGTACCTTAAATATGGATAGAATCTCCATCAATGCTTTCAGTCCAATGTTGAGCAACAAGCCCTAAAATATGCAGTTAGTATTGCTGCTGATTTCCTAGCAGGAATATTATTCAGATAAACTTCCACAGAATATTAAAGGCCCCCATTTTTCTAAAACTTAAATGACTAATTTTGTTTTATATTTTAGTCAATATCGGACAAACTGGCCAATTTTTTTGTTGTTTGAAGATGAGGCTACTGATTCCAACAGCATATTTAAAATAACGCTGAAAACTAACAACAGTATTATTTTCCCAGCGTTTAATACTAGTAAAGGCAGAAGGAGCATTTTTAGAAGATGAAAACTTTGTTGGAGTGAAGGATATTCTTATAAAGCATTATCTGATAAAGATCTACTATAATGAAACCTTGGTTTGGCTGGGATGAAGTAACGGCTGTAGTATTATCTACTATCTACATGATAGGCTAGAATGCAAAAGGGAGGAAAACCGTTTAACTTTTTATTGACTTTTTTTTTTTTACTGCACGAGACGTCTATCGATCAATATACATTATTATCGAGTTATCATCCGGCTGTAGTCTATAACATTTAATCTAAACTGCTTCTCATCTTCTGTCCTCTTTATAGGCCAGTGTAATTCCAGCGGTGTGATCTGACTCCCAGCATCCAGCCTTCACAGCATTCCTTGTTGAGAAACCTCCACAGACCCGGTGTGAGTCCTGCAGAGGCCAGCGTCTCCATCATGAGGGATATTTTTATGGACTCGTTCAGACTTTTCCACAAAACAAGTTTTACCAGAAATAACGAACGAGAAAACGAGCAGAAACTGAACGTAGGAGTTGACTCCCGGGTCTTTTCTGTTACAAAAGATGATGATAATGATGATGACGATGGTGATGATGATGATGATGATGCCTCTTCTCAACGTCTCTGATCCGACTGAAAACTGTCTGTTGCTCCACTAAAGTCTCAGGAAGTCGATACCCATGGCTGTCTGTGAAGTCCATGGAGGGGGGGGGGGGGGGGGGGGGGGGGGGGGGGGGGGGCATTTTTCTGTAAATTATATATTTAATATATTTATAATATAATGAAGATATAATTTATTTGAGGTGGATTGACATGTAATGGATGCCTTGTCACAGAAATATGCACATGTTCAGTCTGGGTGAATCTGTACAAAGAAATAAAAGTCGGCAAGTCTTTTGTTGCTAAATAATTATTAATTATATTTATTTAGTTTTATTTGTGTGGATTTACAGAGAGGATCATCAGAGATGACCTTCCCTCCATCCAGGGTTCTGTAGTCAGGAAAAGGGCCGCTAACATCTCAGGACACAAACGGCGTAGACTTTTAGGATTTAATTTCTGACAGCAGATGATGTTCCCTTTCAAGCTTTAAATTCATGGTTGTGCCTTCAGTCAGTTTTATTTGGACCATTTTTACTCAAATAAAAAAAATCGGCTGCTGACTGGAGTCTTGGTGTTTTATCTGAAACAATGATGTCAAGCCTTTTACTAACAAGTCCAAAAGTCAAGGTTTTAATCTTTTCCAGGTCTCCCATCGGATGTTTCCTTTGGAGAAACCTGTTCTGTAAAACCATCTGACTGAAATGATGACACTGGCAGCAAGAAGGGATTTTATTCACATTTGCTAAGGGAATCTGTAGTTTTGCCTCTAAATTTTAATCAGAGAGAAAAAAAAAGTCTTCATAATCTTCATATTTTTTGTTCCTCTGAGCATTTAGACCAGGCAGAAACACATGTCTATAATGTACAGAAAACAACTATTATTATATAGTGTGTCTGTGAGCTTATTTATGTTATTTATACCGGCCTTTTAAAGACCATCAGGCCTGAATGTCAAAAGTTTGTTCACATTGTTAAAGATAAATGAAAAAATCTGATCTATTGCTTTAAGATATAAAAATTCTGATTTGTCAATTATAGGATGAAATCTGTTAATAAGCAAAACCAAATATTATTTTACTCTTCTTATTGCTTAAAAGATACATTAATTAATTAGAAGCTGAATTCTGCAAGAAATAAATAATGTTGCACTATTTCCCCTCAATCCACAGACCGTCCTCTCCTCTGACCCACAGAACTGTTAGACTGGCATCTGAACACGAGATGTTCTGACTGCTGTGGTTCAGAAAACATTTCCCTACGAGATTCTTGGTTTTCTTGTGGCCTGCAGCTGAATTTCTGCAGGCAAAACTACAGAAATCATACATAACTACACTGTATAAAAATGTTATAAATCCAATGTCGAGAAAAAAAAGGTCTGATTATATTTTCTCTATTCAAGTCTGGTTTTTCCTCAAAAAAACTCTCCTGGTGGTTTTGTGCAGATGTCAGCGTTCACTGGTTTCTGCCTCTTCAGGTGTCAAATTAACCTGACTCCGCCAGATAGATTTGCTCCGCATATCCATCTGGAAACCTTCCGTTGAAGTAATTTTGGGAAGGGGCGAAAATACTGGTTAGCTGATTGGCCTATGTTGGTGATAGACGGGCCAAATAAACCAATCAGATCAACGAAGCATGTTGACGTACTCGTCAACATGCTAAACACAACCACAAGCCAAGCTACTCTTGCTGCTGCAGGTAAAGGCTCATTAGCTCAGCAGAGAAATACTCTGTAATTCCGATAAAACTTGCTCGATAGCCACGCTAACGCTAGTTTCGTCGGCTGAAGCCGCCATGTTCTTTAGACTGAACTGACGCGCTTCCCGTTGCGTCACACCTCAACCCGCCTCAAAGCCAACGCTGATTGGACGTTCGTTTGGTGAACGGCTCCAAATTTTCTTTAACGGAGAGTAGCCAGACTGATCTGCGAGTGAAACCTTGAAAGCTCGCAAGATCAGGATGGTCTCACGAGGCTAGTGTCAAAAGGCTCATATTTCAATCAATTTGCTCAGATTAGCAGCTAAATTACGTTTTTATATCATAATTAGAAATCTGGGTTTTTAAGAGCTTCTAAGCATTTAAAACTGGAAACAGTAGAATCAGCCTGAGCTCCGATAATATTTCTTTAATGTAGACCAGGGAGTCAAACTAATTTCTATATGGGGTCACTATAGCTCATGAAGTCAATAAAGGCGCCTGCATGGATGATACTATTGGTTTTATAATTTCATTCACATAGAAATATAAAAAAGGCACAGTGACATAAAAGTAGCACTCTTGGGCCTAGCTTTTAAAAATTTATAGGGCAAAAAAAGTTGATACTGGGGTAAAGTACACTTTAAACTCATCATTCTGCATCACTTCTTCTCTTTTTGGACATTCTGGCTTGTTTTAATGTAGAAAGGCTGACATCTAGTGGCAGGATGCTGTTACTACACACTTAAAAAAAATCAACATTCACGACAGGAGGCACAGTTTTAGCCACTTTATACACTTTAAAAGGACACGTGCCTCTACTTTATGACATGATATGCCTTCTTTGGCTCTAGGGCCCAATAAATTGTCTTGACAGGCCAAATTTGGCCCGCGGGCCTTGAGTTTGACACATGCTGTAGAATTAGTGGTATTTTTTATCGTTTTTCATTTATATTCTGTCTGCTCTTAGAGGCCGTAGCTGTTTATTTATTTATTATTTATTTATCTAACTAATTAATCTGTCCTGGTCAAATCAAGGTTAAACTATATATTATAACTACACTGAAACAAAAAAGCACGTCATTCAACTCAGCTTTTGGCTTTTATAGGAAAATAGTGAATTCTGCACAAACTAAGAAACAAGTCACCTGTAAAGTTTCTATCTTGTCCGCTTTGACACATGTGCAAGCATTAATGCTCACATAGATGTGTGTGCACATGTGCAGTTTGTATTGGTGCAACAAGCAGGAGCTCCCAGTAAACCAGGTTAGGAACCACTGATCCAACAGTGGAGTGCAGGTCAGCTATAACTGCATGCTGGGTCCAATGCAGATGCAGAAGTTTTGTTAGCTGAGTCTATACAGCTCCTCTACGGCTTACAGGGGCTATTTGTATGCTTTGTGTGGACATCCCATTATGTGCTGCAGGAAACAGAAAAAGATGATGAATGGCATGACAACCGTTTTCTGCTGCTGTAGTTAAACGGATTTGTCCTCGCAGCTCTTTGAGTGGCAGAGACTTTGGCTCAGATTTGACCCTCATGGGGGAGGATCTCTTGTGCCGGGGGTCTTTGGGCAGAACAAAAACTTGTTTGCTGCTCCTGCTGATTCCCAACACTTTGCTCAGATACCTATTTTCCAGGCTGTAGGCAGAGTCTGACACTCCTTGCAGCCTTTTCTGTTCAGCAGGAAATGGTTCAGTGCCAGATAGAGAGTGCTAGAGCTTGAATCCGTCTTTTACCTATAAATTTAGTTTCTATCTCTAATCTTCATGCTATGAACTCCTTCTGCTCTGATTGTAGTTCTGCTTATTTGCCCAGATGTCTGAAAGGTCTAGATATACCAATAATTACCAAACGAGCCATTTTGTTCCCTCTGTCTCCAAAGAAGACAGTCTGCAGCTTCAAAAGATAAAGCAGCTGAACAACTTTTAAGTGTTTAACATTTTACCTTAGCTTTTTGAACAAAATAGATGTCTACAAACAGAAGTTCAGTATCTAGGCCTACATTAAGCATATTTCAGGCCCTCTGTCAGATGCACAGATCTCTATGGTGCTTCTTGTGCTTTTTCTCTCTCTCTTTACCTGCAGGGAGTGACCAGCTGGCTGCACGGCCACAGGCCCATTTTATTTCATCAACACTAATTAGAAGGAGCATAATGGAGCAGGAGTCAGCAGGAAAGTGGCAGAGGCTCCATCCAAATACCCTTATAGAGTCAGGACTCTTCAGCCAAAGCGGAAGAGCATCAGCAGTCGCCATGATCAGTGCTGTCTGAATAGAGCAGTCAGTGAGGAAGGAGGTAGGAAGAGGAGCCTGCATCCTTCCTCTCATAGCTCCTTTAGAATATAGGAACCTTGCGGCATCCATTACCGGCACTAAGGCACTTTAAGGAATCCCACAATCCTTTGCATGACGTGACGTATCGGCACAGCCCCCTCATGGAAATCAATAAAAATGTCTGGAGAGAAACTTTGCAGCTTATGTCCAGAAGGCTGTAGGCCTGGATCTGACTCCATCCTCCATGTTTCCGTCACATAATGCCGTCAGAGTTAAAGGCTGTCTGGAATCAGCTCAGCAGTCTCATTCATGAAGCCTGCGTATGCATGAAATGTGAAACTGAAGCTTGCGCACATTGCTTTCCATGCAAAAGTTGTAACTTTAACAAATTCCTCACAGCAAATCACGCGTACGCTCATCTTAAAGACAGGAAACCGACGTTGCAGATGATGGAGTGATTAACTGCAGCCAGACGGCATCATAACTCCTCCCAGACGTTTAATTTCACTTCATATCAGACTCTGATCACAGATCAACTTTACCATCAGCATTCAGAACCTTAAGGCTGTCATACAACCTTTAAAACGGCTTTAAATTTTTAAAGAGTAAAAAATTTACTCACAACAATTTCTTCTCTCGGGGTTTCCCTCACCTCGCTCTCTGATTGGCTAACGTCACGTTCCACAGGCTGCGTGCTCGTTTGTCCTCGGGGGACACCGTACACGATATCAGGGCAAGGAATAAAAATCTGTCTGAAAATCCTGCTGTGTGAACCAGCCTTTGCCTGACTGATATAATCTGTTCTAAGACAGAGGCTCCATCTGAATGTCCTTAAGAACAGCGCCTAGCTCCTGACTTTCATTGTGTCAACACTAAGAACTATTCAGACACTCTGACCGTGGAGACCACTGACACATTTCAGCTTTGGCTGAGGAGTCCTGGGTCTATAAGAGTCTTTGATGGAGTCTGACCCATCAGAGGGCCAAAAAACGTCTTTTACTTCCTTATGTGACGTCATCACACCTGTGATGTCATCACACCAGTGACATGATCTGATGGCCAAATATTTCATTTTCCTTTTTCCTATTGTGAACTGTTTGTTTGAACCCAAACAATTGCTGTTCTTCATTTTTTTTATAAATGTTATTAATTTTTTATTATCTTTTAATAATTAATATTATAAAATTATATGGTAATTATTTATTAAGTATTAGTTCTATTTTTTGTAGTTTATTTGTGTATATAGATTTTTTTTACTCAGTAGTTCAGTTTGGTGTTACTAACCAGGTGGTGCCCCAACTTGGTAATTTTTAATTCATTTTTTTTTTTATAATTACCTCTGACAATCATTACTAGTTATTCCTAGCCAGACCCACAGTATTGGTGCTTATCAGGCAATGGCTCAGCTACCTGGAATTTACCTCTGAAGGTGTAGTAACCCCACCCACACCTTAGTCCCAGCCCAAAATGCTGGTCCCCTGCATCAGGACCACACGCTGGTCCCCATGAGGCCAGCGTGATTATTCTATAACTGCATCCTTTTTTGTTTTGTCTGTTTTTTTGCTGTTGTTGTTTTTGGTTTGAGGGCAAACCGGAGCACCCGGAGAAAACCCATGTATGCAAGACAAGAACAAACTCCACAACCATCACTGCTTTAAATGTGATGTTTCAATGCTAATGAGAAATTAACTAAAGTTGTAACATTAAAACCTGAGATTTCACATCAACTGATCAAAAAAGTAACGTTTCCTCTTTTCAAAGGAAGAAATATTCCTTCAGCCAACAGGAACGTTTCTACGTGAATGAAGGAAATGAATGTGTGGCGTTGATCTAAAGCACCATGCGAAGCCCGGTGGGGCAGCACTGGACGGTCTCCTGCAGATTGTTGAAGAGACCCTTGATCCAGCTAAGCGTCTCGGGTGGATTCAGGAGATGCTTTTTGATAGAAGACAAAACAGTTTTGTCAGCCCGGGACCGGCCTAGATTCAGGTGCTTTAGGAGACTCTTTGGCTTTCTCCACTTCTTACAGATGTCCTCGAATATGGCTTCAGTTACAATCTTCTCTGGATACAAGCTATCGAGGCTATCCTTCACTTCTACCCAGAGTTTCTGGAACAGACGGTCACAGATGGCATCACACTGCTCCTTGGTGTAGCTCTGGTCAGATTTGTCAATCATCCATCCCATCAGGTCACTGATGAGTGTCTTCACAGCAGCCTGTCTTTCCTTTCCCTCTGCCGTCTCTTGGTGGTTCTCGTCCTGTTTGTCGTCAGCCGTTGCAGCCGTGATGACGGAGGCTGAATCCTCAGAGTCTGAGGAGGCTTCATCCTCTGCATCATAGTCTCTGCTACCGTTTCCTCCAAACTCAGACCTCTTAGACACCCCGCTTCCTGCCGACGTGACGCCAGCTCTGTCTGGACCACAGTTAGTGTCCTCGCTCTTGACGGAGGCTGAATCCTTCTCCGTATCTGACGATGCTTCATCATCTGCAGCATAGTTTCTACTACCGTTGTCCACAGCCTCTGATGTCTTAGACTGCCCAGCTCCAACTGCAGGGTTCTCACATCCTGTCCCTTTTTGCCTAAAAGCTTCACGCATGGCTGAGAAAAACCGCAGGAGGAAGGCAGGTTTGTCCCCAGACCTGGTGACATGCTTCAGGAAAGAGGACACGACTGCCTTGTCAAACGTTTTATCTTCTAAAAGCAGTAAAACTCCAACAAGTTCCCCGGGACACCTGGTCGCTTTACAGATAAGGCTGTAAATCTTCTTGCTGTGTTTTAAGGTTCTTTCTGGGTCAACATTAATTTCTTTCCCCTGAATTTGAGCCCAGATTTTCTCTTGGAGCCGTCCGTGTGCGGCCCGAAGGTTTTCAGGAGAGCAGGGACTATCTGATGTTTTAGTTGCCTGAACAATCAAGCCGTGCACCAGCATGCTCACTGAAGCTTTCTTCCCTTCATCGTCTGCAACCTGCTGCTGTGTTTCGTTGTATGTGAGGAAATCTGATGCAGCAGGAGCCTGAGGCGCAGCGGTCTCAACAACCGCGGGACAAACACCAGGCGGTCTTAGATCTGCTGACTCCTCCCCAGATTCAGCACCTTTCTCCACTGAGGCAGATGTTACCTGTGAAGCCTCGTCTTCAGGGATGGAGTCCTCCACAGGTGAGCTCTGGTAGAACCGCGGCTCAGGTTGTAGCTTTTGTTCCTGGGGCACTTCAGCCGGCTGCTCCTCTGCTACAAACTCTGATACAGAGGTGACCTCTAAAACATCCTCCTCAGGTATAAATGTCTCTACATAAGTAACGTTTGCATCGTCGTCGACAGGAGAGTGTTCTTCTTCAGATGCAACGTCTGAATCTTTGTTCACAGGAGGAAGCGGTTCTCCAGGAGAGGTGCATGCAGACCTTTCCTGACCTTCCACCTGGGTGTTTTGGGACGGCTCCTCTTTGGTCCCTGAAGTCTTCGTGGTTTCTGGAAAGTTTGCGGGAGCAACCTTCGCTGAATGCTTGCGGTAATACTTTCTGAAAAACCTCTTAATCTGCCGTGTCAGGCCCGTGATCTTAGACGTCTGCCGGGTAGGTGGAGCAGCAGTTTTGTCCTGGTTCTTGGTTTGGTTCTCGCCATCTGTGAGCCGCTCGGTCCGACGGGAGGAGTCTGGTCTCACAGTGCGGACCCCGTCTTTATCCGTTGGCTGCGGGTTGACGATAGCTATTTTCTTGCTCTCCGCCTGAGGTTTGTCCAGCGAAGAAAGCAGTTCCTGAATCACAACAGTGGCTTCTTGAACCAGTAGGGTTGTTCTGTACATGTCAGTCATCTTCTGAGTGTAATTCTCTGCAGGATCCTCGCTGTCAGAGCAGAGCTTCCACTTGACTCGCTCCATCACATGTTTGACGATTAACCAGTTTAAACAGCCGCCGCTCTGAGAGGAGACCTCGCCCTCGATCTCCAGAGCTTGTGCTAAGGCTCTGGGCACGATGTTTCCCACGACCGCCTCCACGGCCTCAGTGGTGAGTTCTTCATGCTGGATTCTGTCCAGAACGGACGCCAGGAACAGCTCCACGGTGTCCCCCAGAACCTCTGCCAGGCTGCAGCTGAGGCTCTGGTCCGGGCTTCCCGTCGCCAAACGGATCCACTGCTCTGGAGAGAGCTCCCTGAACAGGTAGTCGACCGCCGGTTTCACGGTTTCTGCGGTGATGACGTGGTTCTGCTGTGAACGCATGGTGCTGGATCAGTTACTGGTTCTGCTAAAAGCTCCTGAGAGGTGAAAACACCACCTGCTGCTCCTTCAGTTGCAAACAAATGCAAACTTCTGAGTAGAATTATTGAACTCCACTGTGTGCTGTCGTTGTGACGTCGATTCATGCGTCACAGAGATCAAAGCAGTTCGCCAGAATTCCAGAACGACGCGCACATTTGTGGGCGGGGCTTAGCACTGGCCTGCGCGGATCCTGGTCCCCAGCAGAGACAGACAGAGCTTTGCTTCAGGCCATATTTACAGCCTTTCACTGAAGGTTTTTCCTGTATGATGGAAAAACGAGTCGCAGCTGCCACTTGAAGGTAAAAATAATAATTTAAAAAATTATCTTCATTCCTGAGAAATTTCCTTCTGCAATTCCCCAATGTGGACACTGGAGGGCGCTGTTTGTCCACAAAGAAGCAAAGGCGTCATAATTATGTTTGACGTCAGGATTCAATTCAGTTTATTTTTATTTATTTATATAGCACCAATTCACAGCACATGTCATCTCATGTACTTTACAAAGTTTAAAGGGTAACTTCATAAAGTTTGGAAAATAGTTTCATAAAATGTGAGATCTTAACCTTAACGCTCATCTCCTTCACCAGAACAGAGAGCAGAGCTAAAGCTGGACTTTCTGAACATCTCAGCGGAACCAGGCTGGTCTCCTCCACGCTGCACTGATGCAGGAATTCATGCAAAAGGAGCCCAGACCAGGAACTTATTCCAGATACTGGACAGGACCTGGACCTGCTGTTCAGCCGCCCACATTTCTCTATGAAAATATAGATTTCCATTGTTCTGGTGCAGAGGTGGGTAGTAACTAGTTACATTTACTTGAGTAACTTTATTAGCAAAATGTACTTTTACTCTTACTACTCTTACTTGAGTAAAATTTATGGCGACTCCACCGGCTGTGACTAACTTCATGAATAAAGAAAATACTTTTTTAACCACAAAAATCTAGAGTTCATGTTAAAGTGATGCTTCTTATTTGAACACAACCTTTGTTAGTTTAAGGTTATTGAGAAATTTGTGTTCACTAATTTATATTTATTTCCAATATTAAATCTTTTAAAGTATATAAAGATTTGATTGTTTGAAAATTGGGTCTTTAAAATAAATTGACTTGTCTGTTTCTTTCTCAGAACCTGGTTCCGGCCCAATAACTAGCGAAAGTGGATCAGGCAGAACCCAGTGGATCTTTCTCACTGCTCCATCACTGCTGAGTTGCTCTTTTATTAACTGAGGCAGAAGAACCAGGAAAGTTGAAGCTCAGTTTCTGCTTCAGCAAAATCTCTGTTTTTATGTTGTTGTCAACAAAATGTTTCTGCCTTCAAAACATGGTTTTAATTCTGTTTCCTGTGTCATTTCGATTTTCTACTCATGACTTCATTTATAGTCTAGTTTGCTTTAATTTCTTTCCATTTGTGGATCCTCTGGGTTGTTAGAAACATCTGGTGAGGATTTTAGGTCAGTAACTCCTTTAGAAATATTGAAATTCAGAAAAAGCTAAACCTGTTCCAGACTTATTTTGCCTGCTTGATATTTCAGGTGTTTATTTCTGTTAACCTTTATAATTCTGTCTTACAGCGCAGAAAAACCCCAAACTTCAGCTTCTCACATAATGATAAAGTATTACACCAGAACCAGAGGAGGGAGGAGGAGCCAAAGAGTTCACCCCAGTAAGAGTATCACTACTTCAACATTATTTTACTTAAATAAAACATCAACCAAGAAATTACTCAAGCAAGAGTAGAAAAGTATTTGGTAAGAAGGCTACTCAAGCACAGAGTAACTAATCATAACAGCTGATGGTTTAATATTTAAAAATTATTTAATTGGTCAGAACAATATAAAGTTACGTACAGATTCTGATCTGTCTCACGAAAAAAAATCATAATCAATGAGCTGAAAATATATTTCACTCACCATTCAACACTTCACAGCTTCAACTGTTATTTTTTCAAATTTGTTTATTTTTCTATCACACACCAAAATGCTCAAAGGAAGCACGAATACATTACGAGGTCCGAATGAGGCTGGGCTCCTTCCTGGTTGGCGAATGGCGTAGCCAGTCTTTGTTCTCTGTTATTAACAGACAACATGTTGAAACTTAAGTTTAAAATCATAACTTGAACAAGAGTGAATGTGGTAAGAAAATAAATAAAAACAAGAAGTGATTTAATTGTGACTTTTTCAGCAGGAAGTGTCCTTTTAATGCTTACCAGTGAGGGATCTTTTCAGTGAGGGAGATAAATTATGTTTATGTTGTTGGTAAATGGAGTTTATATAGCACCTTAATAATAATAATAATAATAATAATAATAATAATAATAATAATAATAATAATAATAATAATAATAATAATAATAATAATAATAATAATAATAATAATAATAACACTTTTTATTTAAGAGCAACTTTCAGACCACTCAATGACAATGTAAAAATTCTAGGGGGTAACAACACTAAGTCATGATAAAAACACACAAAAAGTTAAAATGAACAGTCAGTCACAGTAAGCAGGCATTCTTGTGTCAGATGTGTTTTGAGTTTAGACTTGAAGTGGGAAAAGGTTTTTGTCACTGTCTGGAGGGAGAGAGTTGTGAGAAACAGAACTATGAAAGAGTAGACCCCACATTGACTGTCACTCCGCATGAATTACGGCCGCCATCTTGGGGAGGTGGTCCCACAAACAGCACCAGGATGTCAGAGAGGAAAATCCTATAGTCTTCTCAGGATTTCTCTTCGACTTGTCGGTAAAACAACATATAATCATCTTATGTTGAATCTTTGGTAAATTTTTTATCTCTTACTTAAAAAAACAATAAAAAAGGTAAACTTGGTCTTGTGGTGTTTTTCTTTGACATGGTTTTGTGTCAATTTTTAAATCGCCAACAGAATTAAAGTCTTCACTTGAGTCATGTTCACTTCAACCTGATGAATATCAGCCATTAAACACTGTTTGCTAACACATCAATTTTCTTTACAACATTTTAAGATTGATGAAAAGATGAAAGCTCATTCTGCTGGACACGAAAACAACTTCCAGGAAGAATGAGAGTGTAGCTCATGAGTCTGGTAAGGCATGGATTCTAATGTAAAACACAATACTGGATTAGTGACAATTCTAGTGGCTAATTTGTGATTGTTATTGTTGTGCTTTGTGTAATCAGCTTTAGCAAATGTATTAAGTTCTTTATATATTCCTCTATCAAAGAGTCCCTAAAGTATGAGAACATATTCCCTCGATTTGAAAAATAGAAAAAGATGTTTCAGTATCCTGTTCCCCTTTCAAAACACGGGGATGGATGGGAACTAAAGGACTTTAGTTGAATGAACTGAGTGCAGCCAGAAAGGTAAGCGAGCCAAGGGGTGTGTGAATGATGCCAACTGAAGATAATCTGTGGAGAAGGATGGTGACTTTATGAGAGCAGTTTCAGTGCTGTGGTGGAGAGTGAAAACAAGGTCCTGGAGGCAGCTCCGTTAGAACAGATCAAGTCAGAATAATAACTGGATTTAGTTTGAGCAATTAATTCCTTATACTGTGCTATTTGAGGCTTGTACATTTCTTTAGAGATTGCCAGACCAGTTTTCCTATGGAGTCGTTCAAGCTGACAACATTTAGCTTTACTGGAATGGAGTTCAGGGGTGAACCAGGGGCAGAACCAGAGTTTTCACTCGATCAAGATCGTTATATTTTTAAACAGTTATTTTATTTAGAAGCAGCTCATCAGGGATGGAAGAAGGATCTGGAGGATGTGAGAGGCGGGAATTATCGCGAGATCGCCTCCATGGTGAGTCTCACATGTGTGGGAAAGGTAAACTAGCCCCAGTGGTGTCATTGAGCTGAGAGTAGTCGTTGGGTTGTTGCCAGGTCTCAGTCAAACAAAGAAAGTCAATCTTTCTGTCAACAAGAACATCTTTGATGAGATGACTTTTGTTTGTGAGCGAGCTGATGTTCAAAAGGCAGAAGTTGATGTTGTTACATTTGACTGGAGGCTTAGCAGACGCTGCTATCAACAGTCTAATCGGATTTCCTGTGAGGACACACTATCAGCTCAAAGCCTTCTACACTGTAGACACATTCATACACATATACCCAGACCAGCTTGGAGTTAAGAGTCTTAGCACTGGGGGAAGCTGAACTCCAACCCACAACCTTTTTATCATCTGTGTATTTCACCTTTATGTAACCAGGAAGCCACTATTGAGATAAAAAAAAGGGAAGACCTGGCGAAACATTACAACATTACAAAACATTAAATATGAATCTTGTACCATTATGCACTGTTTTAAGTTATTTAATGTTTAATAAACAACTTTCTGTCTGTTAGGTATTCGCTCTAGAGCTGATATCAGGACAATAGCTGAAAGGGATGATTCGAGCACTGGTGTTCTTTTAATGGCAAATGCTTCACATGTAGAATAAAGAAGTGACAACTTCTCTTCAAGTTCAAGAATTTATTAACAGAAATAAAATTAACATCCAGAGAACATCACTATAGAATGCTGTTTATCTCAATTAACACTATATTTCAATCAATTAATCCTCTCTACTATGCTAGTGAAACTTAACTAAACTACTAAGCAAAATGAAGATAAAAAGGAAGCTAAGGAACACAAAAGAAACAAGCAGACAAAGAAAATGGTTGAAAACTATCATCAGAATGATTCAGTGAATCTTGGTTCACTGCAAATTTGAGTTAAAGAACCAAAGTTCAACTTAAAGAACGTGGAATGAGGTTAAATTAGCTTAACTAATTTAGAACAACATTTTGTATTTTGAACCCATTCTAAATCCTGAGTTAAACAAAACATTATTTGATAAAATAACATTTTAAAGAATGATATACAAATTGAAAATCAATGCCTTTAGTCGGTCGCTTGATGGGTTAATCCTAAAGTTATACAAAACACCATTAAATCAACATTAATCTTGCCTATTAATGATGTACTAACGCTCATAGCACTATCAAACAAAGGCCAAGCTAAACGAACAAACATGTATAAAATGAACCGTAGTTGAATTTACCAGGGCCGTAGCACTGATGTTAGCGGTAAAGCTAATTGTGTGGCTATGCTAGCGGACATTCTGCGCTAATTTAAAAATACTTAAAAGCTCCATTTCGTCGTAATGAGCGGACCAGATAACACAAACATTAATATCCCATCAGTGTATAAAAGCCTTATGGAAATAAAGTTTGTTATAATCATAAAAACACACTCAAGCACATCAGCAAAGCTTGGTTTCCAGAATGCTGGTGGAAGCTAGCCCATAAGCTCCAGTAATTTTGGTCAAAGCTTAAAACAAAACAGTAAAAACCATCTTAAATAAACCATTTGACTTTCCCTGCCTAACTCTGCCAAACCTGTCCGTAATGTTGGGAAAGGGCAGGGATGCATTGAGGAGCAGCGTGCGAACAGAGAGTTTGTCTGTGGACAGGGGTTAATACAGTGGCCCTCTGCTGATTATACAGTCCCCCGAGGGCCTGTAAAAGTCTCACATTTCAGTAGCTTTAAACTTTAGTCTGATTTTATCCCTCATGGCTTGATTGCACAACATGAATAACTGCCTTTGGACAACTACTCTACCCACGCAGCCACAGTCACCCTGAAATGACCGAAAGTCATTTAATCCAAAGTTCAGATGGAGAAAATTTCATGTGGTCAATATTATGACGCTACAAGCTAACATAAACAGATTGGTAGGAGCCATTAACATCCCATAATAATCCACCAACATCAGTAGGTAATAATGAAGCTCATCCTTTCACAGTAAAACCTTCAGTCTTCCTCTCACAGACCGGCTTCCTTTCCCTCTTCACAGGCCAGAGTCCAAGTCAAGTCTCAAATCTTTCAGTTTTCAACTGAACTCAGTGAATGACGCTGAAAACATGAATAAAACTAGATAGTGGATTAGGGAGGTCACCTGAAAACAGGCTGCAGGGAGGTGGAGCTGCAGGTAAGCTTTCACTTTCAGTTTTCTGCTCTGTAGATCCATCTGTTGTTGCTCGACCGTTTCAGTTCCCTGCAGTAAAATCATCCTCAGCTCCATCAGGAGGTTCTAACAAACAGTTTCTGCTGAACGGAGGTGAGTCCAGATCTTTTTACACCTTTGTGACGCCTTGTTACCACTCAGACTGAACTTTTATTTCAGATTTCTGCTCCATATCCACTCAGATCTGCTCTCTTTGTTTGTTGACATACTCCCTTATGAATGCTGTGATCTCCCTCTGATCTGACTGGCTGATTCCCTCCAGGTGGTTTCCAGGCTGTTTTTTCAACTGGTTGCTTTTGTATTTTCTCTATTTCAAACCATCTAACAGAAAACTACGGAGACATGTCGTTTTCTTTCTCATAGGAAACAGAAAAAACAGCTCAACATTTTTATAGGAGGTATATTTTGGCTCCTGTAGGTAGACTTTTCACTGAGATCACAACAAAATGTGTGTCCTGTGAAATTATGCGCCAAAGCACATTCATACAGCCAGTCTTTGGAGCTGTTTTCATACACAAAGAGCTGTTTGCCACAAAGATGAATTCACAAATTAAGAAGTTGTTACATGGGTCAGTGAGTTACAAAGACAGGAATTAGCAGGGCTGTTTATGTGCTCAATGATCAGGCTGACATTAGTCTGACATCCTAACACCAACACATTAACACAGTCAGTCTGTTGCAGTCTGTGACTGATACACTACAGTCATGACTTTAATGGAGGAAGCAGCCATGCTGGATTTAGAGGCCTGGCCTGGTGGAGCTAAAACTTATCAGATCAGCGTCGTGATTTCAGGGCATGTTCTGTGAAATAATGATAACGGATCTCTCGTTTACTTATTAAATAACAGGAAACGTGATTCCAGCATTTTATTGAGAACCAGGCTGGAACTTGCCCCCCCCCCCTTCTAAGCCCTGATCTCCAAATCTGAGCCCACTGCCTCTCGCACATTACTGTACCAGCTTCATAAGACACTTCATCATCCAAACCTTCACAGTCCCACATAGAAAATACGCAAGCATTGACCTTGACGGACCAGTCTCCTACCTGATTGCAGCTGCTCAGGTGTTTTAGAGGCGATTGGCCAGAGGTGATTTTAGGACCCGAGCCGTAATGTTTCCTTTCACAGCGATTTTCCTCTTCACGGTATTCTTGAGAAAAACCCAACTTCTGATCTCAAATGTAAACCTGAGTGGGTCAAACGCCTCAGCTGATCCCGTTTGTGCAGCATTTAGGTAGCTTCCTTCATCACTTGATGCTTTCTGAAAACGTTGCTTTGCTTTTACGTTATCTTAATGTTGTTGGTAAAACGAATAAGGAAAAAGGATGTTTCATTGATTCAGTTTTACTTATACAGTGCCACACATTTACACGTCATCTCAAGGCACTTTACAGAGTCAAATTCAATCAAATCATTCAGACAGATTGATCATTGACTATAGGCTCTGCAGTGGTGCAGCTGTTAATGTCCTGCTGGCTTTAAGACATTTCACCTTCTTGTTTCAGGTCTCGGTGTGCAGACATGTCCACAGCCAGCTGTCTGCTGTCTGAGGACCACTTCCGGTGCTTCATCTGTCAGAATGTCTTCACGGATCCGGTCAGCACACCGTGCGGACACAACTTCTGCAAGAGCTGCGTGACAGAAGACGTCTGTGTCGATGTCCCGTTTCAGTGTCCCGTGTGTCTAAGGATGTTCTACCCTAAACCAGAGCTGCAGGTCAACGCTGTGATTGCTGAGCTGCTCGACGTGTTCAGACGCTCCGCTCAGCGCCAGAACCCAGAGGCACAAGCTGCTGAACCACGTAGAGGTTATTTCTTCACTAATACCAGAGGGATTGTAATAATTGCCATGGCTCTGCTGTTCGTTTTATCTGCCCAAATCAAAGAAAACCCTCATTTGGCCGAGGAAACAAAGGGAAAGAAGCCAGAAAAGCCAGAGGTAAACATCCGGGACATGATTGAGGAAATCAAACACTGTTCACAGCTTGGCACAGAAGATGTTTGGACCTTTAGTTCGGCTAAGAGATGCCTGAATCTGACCTGGGATCAGATGAAGCTGCTCTCTGCTGCTCACCTGGAGCAGATCTTCACCCAGGTGATGAGGAAGGAAACTCCCAGGCTGCTGATGCGAGCCGAGCTGCTGAGAGCCCAGCGCTATGTGGCGGATGTGACTCTGGATCCGGACACTGTGCATGCCAAGCTCTTCCTGTCGGATGACAGGAAACAAGTGAGATGTTGCGTTCCGAAGAAGAGTCTCCCGCACGACCCAAAGAGGTTTATCCATTTCAAATATGTTTTAGGAGAGCAGAGTTTCTCATCAGGCAGGTTTTACTTTGAGGTCCAGGTGAAAGGAAAGACTAACTGGACCTTAGGGGTGGCCGAAGAGTCCATCAGAAGGTTTGGACTCATGAGGCTCCGCCCCCAGTCTGGCTACTGGACCTTAACTGTGAGGAATGGGAATGAGTTCTGTGGTCAGTCCGAGCCTCCGGTCTGTTTTTCTCCTCAGCCTGTTCCTGAGAAGGTGGGGGTGTTTGTGGATTATGAGGAGGGTCTGGTCCTCTTTTACGATGTAGATGCTGCTGCTCTGATCTACTCTTTCACTGGTTGCTTCTTCACGGAGAGACTCCACCCGTTCTTTGGTCCAGGTCACAACAACGATGGCACCAATGACGCCCCGCTGATTATCACACCTGTGCGCCTCCAGAACTGACCCATCAAAAACACGATGTCCCCACTTTCAATAGTTCCTTTTTCGTTGTTCTTTAAATGCATTTTGTCTCTGATGATCTGCTTTAAGCACTTCACTCTGAGCGATTTCCACCCACCAGTTCTGATAAAATACAACTTTACCTGTTACTGAAATCAATCCCTTTTTTCTGAGATCGGGCCCAGGAGGCAACAGGTACCCCAGACCAGACCCCCCTCTCCCCAATGACATCCTGCAGCTCATTCTGGGGAATCTCAGGGTGTTTCTCGGTGGGATATATAGTCTCTCCAGGGAGTTCTGGCTCTTTCCTGGGGTGGGATGACCCAGAACTTGCTTCCTCCTAGTGGAACGTGCCCAGAAAACCTGCAACGTGAGGCGTCTAAGTGGTCGCTGCAGTAGTTACTGAAATGTATTATGTATATGTAATATGATTATCTAATAAATGCTGAACAGAAACAGTAATTAACAGCATGCAAAACTCTTTTTTCATGAGATAACTGAGACATTTTAATTGAATAAAAAAGTGGAGAAAAAGCTCCTTGTGCCTTTCTCGTCTCTTTACATCCTCTCCCAGAGCAGCCACAATGATCTAGTTTATTGTTTCTGAAGATGCTTCAGAATTTTTAACGTGTTATGCACAAGAAGTAGCCATGTCTCATGTGAAGTTCAGACAAACGAGCAGAAATTTTGCGAAATTACAAACCAGCAACTTTAAAACATATCAGGTTACTCATGATTACGTACTAAAGTAAACTGCTTTGCCACGGCAGGCAGAGCCGCCATGATAGGGTAACATGCTGAAACGGGCCCTGAGGACAATACAGTTAAGATTAAAGGGGAAGTCCGGTCAACGATGAAAAATCAGTGGATCATTAGCTATACCTAAAACTAACACGTCCGTGGTGATTGAATGAATTTAGCAGTAATCAATAAGAAAATAAAAGCATAAATTGTCGTCTCAATCACTGTGTATGGGGGGGGGGGGGGGCATTATTGCCCAAATATGGGCAAAAATGGCCGCCTGACATCACATCCTGTAACGTAACTTCGCGGTGAGCCGAGGGTAGTTCTCCACACTTTACAAGCAAACTCAATAGGAACTGTTGTACACCGCTGCAATTAACAACAATTATTTCAGATTTCCAGAGGAAATTGGATGTAACAATACATTGGGTAAAAGTGGAAAAAACATTAGTTTTTTCACTTTTCCCATTCATGATCCACCGTGTTCTTTTGTTGGAATACCAACATGAACAGAGAGGATTTGCCATCTAACTTCTGGCCAGAGAGAAAAAACGTCATATGCAGCCAACATTTCGAAGAAGAATGTCTTCAAAATGACATAAGAGTGAGACTTTTCGGTACATTATTCTTTTTTATAATGTAGAATATGCTGGAACATTTGTTTACCGACCAGAGCGGTGGAGGGATACGACACACTTAGAAAGTATGCTGACAGCAGCAGAGTAAACTCAGAAGGAGCAGATCTGACCGTATTTTCTGCAGTTTACGGTTGCAATAACTGATGATAACTGCTGGAAGTAGATTAGGCAGTGCAGATCACCATTTCAAGTAGGGTTGGGCGATATATCGAATATACTCGATGTATCTCGAGTTTTCCTCGGCGCGATATTGAAAATGGCTTTATCGTGACCATCGTGTGCAAATGTTCACGGCAAGATTGAGCCGTTGTATTTAATTCACTGTGAGTTTAGTTTCTCCCACATTCTGTGAACGCATCATTCGTTCCGCCTCCAAGCCAGAAAGCACTCTGGCGCAAACACAACAACGAAGCCGTGCGCATACTTACGTTGACCAGACAGCGAGAACCATGGCGACAGCGGGCGTTTCAGGCCGTGGTTTGGATTTCACAAGAAGGAGGTCGAACAAAATGCGGTAATTTGCAAAACAAGCCGTAACACCGTTGCCACAAAAGGTAGCAGTAGCACAAATTTGTTCCACCTAAAAAGTCATCCAGTGCAACTCTTGTAAACTCCGCGTGTCGACCCCCCCCCCCCCCCCCCCCAAACACTGAAGGAAACTTTAATTAAACCAGCCGTAAAACTGTTGAAACTGGCGTCTTCTTTTGCTAAATCCCATATGACAGAAAAAAAAACCGTTTGTTTCAAATTTCCCAGCTCCTAAAGAGCAACGGACATATTTTTGAGATGCTCTGAATATGTAGCTGCGACTGGTCAGTTGATTTTATAGTCACTATACAAGCTTTTGTTTTTGGGATTGTCACATTTTTATTATACAAATTTTTATGTCTTAAGCACAAAAGAGCACCTTTTATTTCAGGTTTATTTTGTGTCAGACCTTTTTTTTTAAGGTCCAGTATTGACCATGAAACAGTTTAATGTGGCAATATTGTAATTTGTGAAAAGCTTCTATGTGCAGCTGTGGTTAAAAATGGCTAAAATATTAAATTTTAAATTAATTTTTATTTTGCAATACATTTTTCAAACAATAAAATTTGACACGTTAATATGAGATATGCCAATGCAACTTTTAGGCCGTGGGCCAGAATCTGTACGGTGACTTTTCGTATGAACTGTCAGGGGGCAACTTTCTTGCACCGGGATAAGTTGCTACACATAGCAGTGATCTCAAAACACCAATGTTCCCACGTTTTCACTTGCACATTAAGAAGTTATAGCCGATAAAAAATCTAAACTGTGGCGCTCCAGTCCAATAAGTCACGTGATTCGATTTTTGCTGCTCAGCCAATCCGATCGCTGTATTGTCAGCTGAGCGAGTTTACCACGTCATCATGGCTGCGCCCGTAAGATGGTTGTTTCTGTTGTGTCTGTTTCCAGACGAAGAAAGCCCAATAATAGCATTTTGTGGCGCCACCTGGCAGAGATCTTGATGGCAAGAAAAAAATAAATAGCCCAGACCATCCATCCATTCATCCATCCATCCATCCATTCATCCATCCATCCATCCATCCATTCATTTTCTAACACGCTTATCCCTGCGTTCGCGAGGTGCCGGTCCCTATCTCCAGCTGTCAATGGGCGA
Organism: Fundulus heteroclitus; assembly: GCF_011125445.2. Taxonomy (NCBI): domain Eukaryota; kingdom Metazoa; phylum Chordata; class Actinopteri; order Cyprinodontiformes; family Fundulidae; genus Fundulus; species Fundulus heteroclitus. The sequence goes on along the minus strand of NC_046365.1, from coordinate 42,252,919 downwards.
GAGGCGTTGTATAAACTGGACAGGTCACCAGTCCATCGCAGGGCAGAAATAGTCCAGACTTTTGCCCAATTTACTGTGATATCACCAAGACCTGCTGCGCTAGGATAGCACAGGTGTCGTTGTGCCAAACGACTTATCCCCGCCAGAATTTGTATTCCCTGCGCCAAGAGCGCATTCAGCTGGAAGAATGAATCTAGTCAACTCCGCCTCATTTCCAACCTATTAGGCGTGGAAATGAGGATGTTTTACTTTTCTTAACGAAATATAGCAATGGTGTCGTTACATTATCGTTCATCCATCCATCCAGTATAATACGTTATGAGAAAGAAAACGGTCATTTCCAGATGTGTCACGAAAATATTAGCTTTATGTTATTAGATTGTCGAATGTCTGTCTGCTGAAACCAAAATCCACCTTCCTAAGTCCATCACAGCTGTCTGCTGGTTCTCTTTTTTTCTTTTTTGGTAGCTAAACCCGCATGAATAGATTATATAAAGCGGATTTCACGTGTGATCAAATGAACACTGAATAAAGGCACAGCCAAAATTATCAGATTTAATAAGATTTTAATTCAACCAAGAACCTTATCGAGATATTAACCGTATTAAGAAAACGAGATATGTCTCTTTTAAAAATAGAACAACGTATTAGGAGTTTAAAAAAAATAAATTTCATTTTACTAGAATGTGATGTTTAAAATATTTAGACTTCACAAAGCTGGAGGTTAAAACTTTTATTGATTTCAAAAATACAATACAAAATTCTACAAATTCCGAAGGGGATAACTCGTTTGGCACAACGAGTTTATACAACGCGTCTCACCCATTGACAGCTGGAGCTCGGCACCAGCACCTCGCAAACCCAGCGGGGATAAGCCTGTTAGAAAATGGATGGATGGATGGATGGATGGACAGATGGTCTGGGCTATTTATTTTTTTCTTGCCATCAAGATCTCTGCCAGCTGGCGCCAGAAAATGCTATTATTGGGCTTTCTTCATCTGGAAACAAATGCATACAAACATCTTACGAGCGCAGCCATGATGAACTGATGAACGCGCACAGCTGACAATACAGCGATCTGATTGGCTGAGCAGCAAAAATCGAATCACGTGACCTCTTGGACCGGAGCGCCACAGTTTAGATTTTTTATCGGCTATAACTTATTAATGTGCAAGCGAAAACGTGGGAACATTGGTGTTTTGAGATCACTGCTATGTGTAGCAACTTATCCTGGTGGAAGAAAGTTGCCCCCTGACAGTTCATACGAAACTTCTTAAGGAAGCGTCCTACAGATTCTGGCCCACGGCCTATTTAGGCACTATTTGGCTAAAAACATTTGTTATTCAAGTGTGTGGATAACACTGAAGTTGCCAGTTATGACAAAACTGCATAATTATGAAACTGAGTGCATTGAAATGATGTAATCGTGCTGCACGCTACCCCCTTAAGTGGTGGGGGCCCCCATGACAGAGGACTGGCTGCGGTAAACTAAAAAAGAGGCACACATACCCTTCAGGATTTACAAGAAGAAAACACAAGTAGGAAGAAAATGAAAACGAGACAGTGGAAGGTTAGCTTGTGTGCTAATCTTGTTAAAACAACTATGCAACACTGACACCTGGTGTTAGAAAGCGGAGTAGCACTGCACTTCATTTGGCCCGTTTACAAAACTTTACCACAAGATAAAGGCTATTGTTCTTCAGGGGTGGGAGACCGTATGTTTATAATAAATATCATAAACAATATTAATATTATAAAACTAAACGATGCTACACACATATATTATGAAACAGTCTAGAGTTATATGTTTGACCTAATCAATGGAAACATGACTAATATGAAGTAAATGTATCAGTAAAATGCAGTTTAAAGGTATGTAGCCACGTAGAAGTGATGTTTGTCAAAAGGAGTGAATGCTGGAGGTGAGGAGCATTCATTGTCCGCATAGTGGTGAGACTGGCAGATGGAGCAGAGGAGGCTGATCTAAGCTCTGAGACCCCCGCAATGTAAGAAGAGTTTTATTGGAGAGAACAAAATGGGATGCGGCCTGTCGCTGTGGATGAAGCAGTGGAATGAGTGGTGACAGTAACGGAGACAGTTAATTTTATGCAGGTGAAAAAGAAATCAAGTGACATAGATATTTACATTTCGTAAATAATATATCTTTAAAAGCTTAGACTGTTCGGTGTTGGGTACAGCGTCCCTGGTGGTCTAGTGGTTAGGATTCGGCGCTCTCACCGCCGCGGCCCGGGTTCGATTCCCGGTCAGGGAACAATGTTTTTAGTTTCTACTCGAGCTTTTATTGTCGTAAAGTTATATATTCAAATATTATTTAGTGTTACCGTGATGTAATTTCTTTTTAGACACTCCACACATATCAGTTGTTTTACATTGCATTGGTGAAATTAAGAGTTTGCTTTAACGATCTCATAGGGAAGTAATACTATAAAAACAAGGTGTTTACTGGAATTGTCTTTTCATCAGTGTCAATGAAAAGATTAAAATCTATTACAAAAGGTTGTTAAAAGTGGGTTGCAGCACCTTGTCATGGGGAAACATAAAAAAAGAACCACCTCCTTCGAGCCGGATTCGAACCAGCGACCTAAGGATTACTGGCAGCAACCACTACAGTCCTCCGCTCTACCAACTGAGCTATCGAAGGCGGGATGCATTCCATTTCGCCATATGAAACTTTTGACCCGGGTGAGGTATGTGTAAACACTGTATTTCTACTAGTTTTAGGGTTACGGTTCACTTGAATAGAAGGTACACGTACCTCCGCAATCTACCAATATTTTTCATCGGTCGAGCTGAAAATATGGCAGCCAGTGAGTAGCAACAGAATCTCGACTGTTTCGAGGTTTTCCAGTAAATTCACAAATTGCCTGCCGGTCCGGGAAGTGAGGAAGCTGAAGTTGGCTTCCGAATTGACTCTTACTATTTGGGAAACGGCTAAAGGGCTATTTCCCCTGTTTTCATGACCATAAACGTCTTTAATCTGCTCTAGTTTGAAAAAAATACAGTCCTTAGACTCTTCCAACCTGGATTATATTATTCCACATAATAGCAGACTCGTTTAAAAACATCTGTGAATCCTTTATCTGATTTGCAAAAGTTTAATAAAGGGTGATTTTTAAGCTTTTTGTTTATTATTTTGCATTTAGACCACATTACATTAGAACCAGTCCAGTTCAAAAACTACAGCCCCCAACCCCCAACCCCCACCCCCCCCCCCCCCCCCTATTATAATAAACCTTATTATTATGATTATATTATTTCACACTATAACGGCAGCGTCTTTAAAACCCAGTTTGTGAAAGCTTTATATGATTTGTGAAAGGTCATTAAATCCCTATTTTATTGCTTTTTAAAATTAATTTTAAATGCTAATTCTTGAAGACACTATAATTTAAAAAATACATGAAAAAAGACATAGCAATGAGATAAGGAGGAGAAAACTGATAAAGTTATTAGCCTAAAGCTAATGCTCAAAGCTACGTCTGCAAAAGTCCACCTTACTTCAGCTAAAAGGAGCTTCTCCAGGCGTGGCGTCTTCCTGCTGTTGCTGCAACTGATCTGATTATTGGAAGTAGGAGTGAAATGAAGAGTTGAGCATTAATCCCAGAATTTAACAATGTGAGTAAACATATCTCTTTTAGTTATGATTTCTAAGCATGGATATTATTTGAAGAAGAAATTCACCAAAAAAAAAAAAAAAAAAGAAAAAGAAAACTTTCACGGCACAGTCAAAGTAATTAATCAAAACTCTTGGTATAAATATACTGGTTGTAATAGACTGTTTCTCCAATTTATGCTTTTTATGTGCCTTTAATGTAGAACATTTATTACAGTTATAGCATTGTACCTTTAGTGGAGTGCAGACGCACAAATAGTGTTAAAATAGCCCTTTAATGACCTTTCACAAATGAAATAAAGTTTTGAAAAATCCCAAAGTGGATTTAAATGTTTCCACTATAAATGTGGAATAATATAATCCAGGTTGGAAGAGTCTAAGGACTGTAGTTTTTAAATCAAAGCAGATTAAAAGGTAATGGAAACGGGAATAAACCTTTTTCGAATCGGAAGCCAACTTCAGCGACATGAAGGACGATAATGGAAATTGTAGCTTGGAGGCGATAACTATCAGTGTCTCACTAATTCCTCCCGTTCCTGCTTCCGGTACCGACGCTCGGTACCGACGCTCGGTACCGGCTTCATGTCGCTCTTAATGGCGGGGGGAGGGTGCAGCTCTCGGAACCTCTCACCGCCGCGGCCCGGGTCCGATTCCCGGCAGCTGCTTCCCACTTCTGCTTCATTCTCCTGACACAAAGTCCTCACTGAAGAGAAAATATGACTTCATGGACTTCCAGGACTTCCAGGAGTTTTTTAAACGTTTATAAGTCAAATGTCAATGTTTGTTCTTAACGAACATAAAGAAACTACTTTTGTTTTTGTCTTTCAAAATAACGGATCACGATCCGCCAACTTCTAGCAGGAGTCGAACCCGCGACCTCTGGATTCCCACCATTAACCGCAGGTTGGAGCATTATTTTCTGCAATGAGCGATTATAAACTGCATGAATATGAACTTTACTGTCAGAATACAGGTAACTAAACCGCATATGATAGAAATAACTGAATATTCAACAATACAACCAACACTTTTACTTAAATAAACTACAGCTCACCATCAACCGAGGTCTCTGGACAACACACCTGTAACATTAACCTGTCGGTCAATGGTAGGCGGGACATCTGAGTCAACTCCACCACTGATTGGCCACTAGAAGATTGACGCATTCCTCTGATTGGCTATTAAATTATTGACAAAAGATCGACTTCGCCATGATTAGCCGAAAGATTATTGACCAGTCCCGATGATAGGCTATTCAGTTATTTAGGGATTTAAAGATTGGATCTCAATGCCTATTGGTTGTCAGATAACGGTGTCACACCTTTCCTCACCCTATCTGGACCGACTTCATGTTTTCAGTCCAGGTTTCCTCAGCGATGCAGATAAAATACGCAGAAACATGGGTTTAAATTTCATTCATTCTTTATTTTTCTCGTATTAATCATTCATACTCCAGCAATTATTTTTTTGCCATATATTTACACTTTTTAGTCATGTTTTCATGCTTTCAGACCAGCTCTGCGGTCACGTCTCTCCTCCCACCTCACAGTGGGCCAACAATGCACAGATTTACTGGTGAGGAGAGTTGCTGTCAGCGGGGATGAGACACAGCGATGGCTGAAATAAAAAAAAAAAAGGACATCACAGCTGGCCTCAGACGCTGCAGGCGCACCTGTTACCTGCAGTCAGAAAGAAAAAACGCCTCCTGACCAGGTCAGCGTGCAGCGTCTGGACCAAAGAGCAGGAAAAGTGGATCCTGACTAACCGACCTGAGCGTCCAGCAGCAGGACAGCTGATATGTGACACTAAGAGCTTCCTGTAGCTCACAGAACTGCAGGAACACACAGCTCTGACTTTCAGTTAGGAAAAAAAAACACATTACAAGATAAAAGTCACTGTGAAATGTCCTTTTCCAAAGAAAAGATGCAAATCAGCTTCGTTTCTGGACACAGAACAACAAAAGACGTCGTATTCAATAACACTGTCTTTGAAAACAACCAGGCTTAGTGAGCGCCACATGAATGTACAAAATATAAGAGACAAAAAAAAAAAAAGGCAATTTATTCTAGAATAGTGTCAATAATGCTATTAAAAAGCAAACATGTACCTACAGGTGATTAAAAAAGCAACTTAATAAAGACATTAGAGTGGAGGCTGTAACATCGTTAGGACAATCAGCGGCGGATAGATTATGATACAAGAACCCAAATCCAAGTCTGGTCCCGGATCCGCGGCTGTGACGGCGATCCGGGTCGCTAACAGAACCTCAGAGACCCGGCCAGACGGACTCCGCCTCTTCAGCTGCGATTATTCTTTATCTGACAAAGAAAGTGCATAAACCTCGCCATCTACACGCCTCCTGATTGGCTGAGCCCAGCACATGGCAGCCAATCAGAGGCAGCAGAGTCCAGAATAAAGACGCATTTAATGAACCTCAGGGGACCAAATCATTTTGATCATTTTGATCTGAGATGATAAAAAATATCAAACAGGTCGCGTTTTACTTTCCTCAAGAAAGGATTTGGTCAAACTTCCAGGAAAGTTAATTTTCCTGACATTAGATCAGGTAAGGATCTACTAAAGATTTCCACTAGTTCAGTTGCCAAATAAGGGAATAATTTACATAAAGTATCAGAATAATACTTTTTAACTGAGCGTAAAATCAGCTTCCAGCTCACTGGAGGAAACTCTGGATTCTGGATGTTTGATAAAGAAAACTCCTTCCAGATTTTAGCAGTAAAGGGCGAAACATGACAGGAGCTGAGGTTCTGATATCCCAGCGTTCCCTGAATGCAGCCTGGGTGGCTGCGGCTAACAGAACCGCTCCAGAACCTCCAGAACCGCTCCAGAACCTGCCGTTCTGGATCTTCTCCCA